>NC_135487.1:34541624-34806624 GCF_052094955.1 Ictidomys tridecemlineatus
GGAACCCTTATGTATCATCTGGTAAATCTCCTCCTGTAGCATTCCCTGCTCATTCTCCTGCCCCAACTCTCTCCTCTCCCCTTGGTCAACCACCAAATGTCCAGCCCTTTCCTGCCCCTCTTCAGACTAGGACTGAACAGCTTAGTGACCTAGGAGGTCAGGAAACAAGGAAGGAGGTCCTGGCTCAGGCAACTTGGGGAGAAACCCTTTCTGCGAAGCAGAGCACAGGATACTGGGGAAGGCGAAGGACTCCAGGGAAGTCTGTCTATGGCATCCTGAACTACGAATGATTTAAGGAAATAAGGGAATCTGTTCTCAGATCCAGCAAGAAAAGCGGGATGTGGTTTGAGAGAGGATGATTGAAGTCAGACACCAGCCCAGGGAGCCTGGTGGGAGTGCTGAGGGATGTGGGTGCTGAAGACCCAGAGATAAGGGAAGCAGATGCAGTTGTGCTTGGATGCCACACAGGGGTCATCCCAGGGCAAGGAGCACTAGCGTCCAGGCAGTTACCAGATGTGAGCAAGGTCAATGAAGCCCCTACTCAGAGTGGCCAGTCATTTGCTCATCTGGGCTCCTCCCAGCCCTTGCTGGAAAACTATCCACTCCTGAACCTCCTGAGGAGCCTGGGACTCGTGGGTTATCAAGTGTCTGATGACATGGCCAGGCTGGGCTCTCTTCTCACATCTCACTGGGTCTGTGACAAGCCGGGTCCTCAGCCAGGTGTGGTGGTGCATGCTTATAATCCCAACTACTCTGGAGGCTGAGGCAGGAAGATTGCAAGTTCAAGGCCAGTCTCAGCAACTTAGACTCTTGCAACATAAAATAAATAAAAAGAGGTGGGTATGTAGCTTAGTGGTAAAGTGCTTCTGAGTTCAATCCCCAGTACATCAAAAAGGAAAAAAGAAGAAATAAAAACGTCCCCCAGGTCTCATGCCAGATCAGGACTACAAGTCTTTCCTGCTCAGCTCAACTCAAGAAGGGTTCTAGCTGGGACCTATTCTGAAAAAATCTAGCATGAGAAACATCCCTTGACTAGAATGGAGGCCTGGTCTTTTTTTTCCCCAAAGGTGTGAGCCTCTCCCTCTGAGCTCCCAGACAAGAGATTTTTTTTTTTTTCTAAACACAGCTACTACATGGGACCCTCATCAGCTATGGGGCATCAGGGTTCATATGGGTGAGATGTCTGGAGAGGTGGACCAGGCAGGAGTCAGTCCTGGTACTACAGGGCAAATGTCATCTCCTGCTCCTTCCTCAGAAAAGACTTGTCTCCCGGCCCGTCTCCCTTTCCCTCTATCTCCTCCCAAGGGAAGACAGGCACTACAGGTGACATTAGAAACTTTATTTCAGGGAGGAGGGAGATGGAGAGGTTTATGTGAAAGACAATCAGGTAGACAGAAACCATCAGGAGAGGTTCAGATAGACAGATGAGGCGCCAATTTGGGGAGGGATTCTGTGGGGTTCATTATTGGCTTCTAATGTTGCTCAAGTCCTAAACTTTAGAGCCCATGAATACGTCACCTCATATGTCAAAAGGAACTCAAGTTTTCATTAAGTAAAGGATCTTGAGATGGGGAAATTATCTTGGATCACCTGGATGGACTTGATGTAATGAGAAGGTTCCTTACAAACAGGAAGGAAATGTGAAGACTGTAAGAGAAAGAAGTTTGAAAAGATGCTGGCTTCAAAGAAGTACAAGGGAGCTAGTACGGAGGAAAGCAAGGAATGCAGCTCGAGTCTGAGAAGTCAAGGGTCAAGATTCTCTCTAAACCCCGCAGAGGAAGGCTGGTTACATCCACAATTTGGTCTTCTCTCAGTGATACCAATGATACCCACTTTGGATTTCTGATTCCAGAACTGTAAAAGAATAATAATTCCCATTATTTAAAACCACCAAGGTTGTGGTTATTATAGCAGTGTTAGGAAACTCAGAGAGAGAGAGAAACATGTAGGAGGAAAGGGAAAAGACAGGTAGAGGGGCAGGCAGGCTGGGTTATGTGCCTAGTCAGAGATGTAGGCAGGTGGGAGACAGGTAGATAGACAAACAGGTAGGGAGCCTGGAGGCAGGTGAGAGGACAGACAGGAGGACAGGGAACAGGCAGATGGGAAGAAAGGCAGGTAGGTAGACGGGAAAGCAGGGTGTGGGCAGATAGGTGGGGACAGGAGCAGGTGACAACACAGCTAGGAGGCCTTCAGAGCCTGCTCTTGACCTACCAGTGTTAGTGGAGTTTTCTGAGACGCAGGTGGATCCCATTCTTGGACTTTAATACAAGTCGCGGTATGGGAAAGGGGATCCTGGTGGGATCTGGCAGCAGCTCAAAGCGGAGCAGGGTCAGGGCCACAGCCACCTTCAGCTCATTCATGGCAAACTGTTTCCCAATGCAGTTCCTGGGCCAGGCAGGGACAGTGAAGTAAGCATTGGTCTTAGGCCTGTTCTAGGCTGGGCAGGCAGCGGTCCCTGAGCACCAGCCCAGAGCTGAGCATTCAGGCTCCATGGGGCCTGCCTGATACCTTTACTTACAGATCACACATTCCTCTATCTCCAAGCCTTGGTTCATACTCTCCTGATCTTTGACAAGGTCTATGACTGTTTGAAGACTGGCCCTGATGCTACTTTTGCTTTCAGAAGCAGAAAATTTCTATTAGGACAGCACCAGTACTCTAAGGGACAGAGTCCAATCACATGAATAACTTAAATAATTAATTTTTGATTATACATTCCATCTAAGACGATCTAGGGACTGAATTCCTCATAGGGAAGCCAGATATCAATGAAGAAACTCCTAGAGTAGGAGATGGGTTGGGGAACCTTGAGCTGCAGCCCCATCTGCCACCCACAGGGTGATTAGACACCTGCCACTCTCTAACCCCCTCATTCCACTAGTATCTGCAGCCTTCTACTTATACTCCAGAACTGTCCCTGTTTGCCATCTTTAGCTGAAGATTGAATCCTCTCCTGGACTCCTCTGGTGTTCCTGCGACCAGAGGAAGCCACAGCCCAACTTAGACCTTCTCATGCCTTCCATCATGTTCTCCATGTCCAAATGCCCAAGCTCCCTCCACATCTCTCTGGATTGCTGCTTTACCCACCTCCTGCCTGTCCAGCCTCACTTCCTAGCTCAGCTCAGGCTGTGGCAATCATAGAGAATGATAGCTTCCATCTCTGCCTACATATCTTAAAATCTCAGATCAGTGATCAGTTGGTCCTTACCCCATGCCAGCTGCCTCTCCTTCCCCCTCCCAGGCCTTAAAGGTGCCGTCCAAGCTTTATTTAAGGACACACCATAGTCCAGGGCCAGTCTGCACAGTGCCAGGGATGTGGAATACTTTACAAACTGCTCAGATGAGTGAGTGAAAGAATGAAGAAGGGAACAATGTGTCTTAAGCTTAGGTATTTGTCTTTAGAGAATGCACTTTTTTCCTTGACTTTGAATTCCTGGAGTCAGTGACAATATCTTTCATCTCTATGTTCTTGTCACCTAGCCTATATAGATCCTGGCACAGAGAGGCTGGCTTAATAATTTATCTTACACTAAATTAAGTTAATTAATGTCACTTGATTTAAAAATTTGGTTCACTTAAATTTAGTAATGGAATGTAAAACAGAATGGAATAGGACAAAAGGCAATATTGGTTTTGACCTAACCTATCTAATACTTTCCTGCCCCCAAGTGGCAGCAACATGATTTGCAGCCATCGTAGGAAGAAGTACTCCAGGAATTTAACAAATCCTAGAAAACCAATTTCTGGAAAAACAATTTGCTTAAAGCCTCTTCTATGAAAGCTGACTTACCATTTGAAGGATTCATAGGCATACGGGCTGAGGAAAAAGCCTACTTCTATTAGCTTTTAGTAAAATTTATATGATGTTGTGTCTCACTGGATGATTTCAGCAGCTTTTGTGGATGAAATCAGCAGCCCTTTTGGAGTGAACCCTTTTGGAGGAAGCCTTCAAATGTTATGTGCCACATACCAAATAGAGTGGCTTTCTCTCAAAGGCAGTTTACTGTCCTCATTTTAATGCTTTTTGTCTGAAGCTGGACTGTAAGTGTAATTTCAAGGTATGTAGACCTTACTTCACCTGTCAAATTTTGACAACTAGGAATGTTGTACGGGGAGTGTGAACATTAACATGTAGTCAAACATCATGTTGGGAGAGACTGCAAACGTGGAGGCTAAGGGGCCATATACACTGGTGGGACACTTTCTTCAAAGAGCTCACCTTTCAGTCTCTAACTGAACAGTTGGCACATTCCAGGCCTTGGGAAAACAAACACTAGCAAAGTCGTCACTTCTTTCAGTGATCTGAGGATTGGTGACTTGAACAGAAAGGGAGTTGGGCTGGATTTAGAATGTGTGGGAAGAGAGGGCTCCACCTGGTAAGAATCCCGGCAACTGAAGTGAATTTTGTAAGAGAATTTCTAATTCACAAAGTTATACCCTCAAAGTGAGAAAAACACCAGAACATGCTGATGTGTGGGACACCTTCTGACAGTGAAATTTGTCTGACCTCAGGAAGGGCAGAGGACCAGCATGTCCGTGGTGTGCCCTGCACTGCCATCATTCTTTCATGCACTGACATGCCCGCATGAGGTTTCTTTCCACCATCCCTGAAGATGCTGTACAGCAACTTAAGGGATCACAAACTTTGGGTATATGCCCAGAGATGACTCCACTTTCCCCCACCCCACGACCAAAATAGGACTCCTCACCTGGCTCCTCCTGAGAAAGGCAGGAATGAGTGACTGTGTCGGGAAGAATCTGGTGCAAACCGGGAAGGGTCATACACCTGCAGAGAGAGAGCAGCAGGACCAGGATAGACAGAGGTCAAGCTCCTGATTCTGATCCATGTGGGGACAGGCTATCCAGAAGTGGGTGTAGAGGGAGGTGGTATCCTCAGAGATCATTTCCTCCCATCCCCTCCGGACCTCCATACCTCTGGGTTTGGCCACACTTTTGAGTTGTGGTGAAGGCCATAAAAGGACAGCGTGACCATGATGCCTGTGGGGTAGAGAGAAGACCGATGATGCCCATGGGGTGAGGCCCTGATCCTCCAGCCAGCAGGGGACATGCACGCACAGAAGGCTGCTGCCATAAAGCATGACTTTGAGCAGAATGTGCGTGGATTTGACAAAACACCTGAGCCCTGGCAAGGAGTAGAAAACCACAAATCCAAGAGAGAAGCATGAAAGCATCGTCGTACCTTACTTTTGGGAATAAATCTAACGAGAGCTTATTCTTTTGAAAAATTCCCACTGAAGAGTACACATTAATTCATTCAGTCCTTACAACAACCTGCCGGGGAAGATGGCGGGATCCCTGTTTTTCAGATAAGGCAATTAAATTTCAGAGAGGAATTGCCTATGATCACATAGGTAGGATGTGGCAGGGCTGGGATTCAGACCTAAGGAGGTATGAGCCAACAGATGGTCGGCTACCATGGCAGGGATCTCATATTTGGTCATAAGCTGCTCTCTGTCATCAACCTGATGGCTCCTGAGGGACTGGACCACATCTGACCCATTCCATGAAATTCGCTGATTTCTTTTATTTGCCTTGACTGAACCAAAGAACCACTTCTCTCTAGCCCCTGTCTGATAATTCTCTACCTTCCACATCTCAGGAAATAGAATTTTAGAGCTAAAGTCATGAGATACTACATCCAGAGGCTGACATCTCTGTAGAGAAGTTTCTAGGGATTGAGATGCATCACATTTATAGATGTGGGCACATAATTTTTTGCATTTCACCAAGTTTTCTGCACATTATACCAAATATAGTGGATGATTAAAAATGATATGACAATGAGGACATATGAACATCAGGGATGCCCATGATTCCTACAGTGTTGAACTAGAATCAAAGAACATCAGTGCCAACAGACTAAGATTAACTATAGCACCACAAGACCAGAGATTCTAAAGAAGAAGGAATGTTAGCTAAAGAACAAGATAAGTTTAGGATGCTAGTTATGTGGACTATTAGAATTGGAAGGAAATTTATAGGTTTTGGGCATATGAACTGGAAAATACACAGGAAGGCATAGGCAGGTTCAGAACTGCTGAAGCACGTGGGGATTTCTGATCCTTCTTATCTCTGGGGAGATCTTATGTGAATGAGTCTGGGACGATCAGACCTTTGGGTAAAGAGCGTCCATCAGGGAAGGTGACAGGTGTTTTGAGCTCTCTGACAACAACTGGTACTGGTGTGTAGATCCTCAGGGCCTCCTTGATGCACATGGTGGTGTAGGGCATCTGGTCCATGTGGTCCCTGAAGTGAGGCCATCTTGAGCGGAAGGCAGGACCCAGGAAGTCTAGCAGCTTGCCCCTACCAGAGGCAGGGCTCTCCCACCTCTTGAGCTCTCACTCACCAGGTGATGGAGGCTCCGTCCCCCAGGAGGCTCTGGACCTCCTCCCTGCACTTCTTCTGATGCTCAGGGTGTATGGCCAGAGCATAGAAGATCCAGGAGATAGCACTGGCTGTGGTGTCATGGCCCTCAAACATGAAGGTGTCCACCTCGGCACGCAGGTCCTCATCAGACAGGCTGCTCCCATTCTCCATCTGGGGAGGCCATGGATGAGAGAGCAGGGTTTGTAAACTCCCTCCCCTGGGCAAAGCCCCAGGTTTCTTTCCCACATACTCACTTTGGCAAATAAGAGGATGTCCAGGAAATCCAAGCGCCTCTTCCTCCTGATCTTCTCCAGCTCTCTCTCATTCTGCAGCTGAGCCTTCCTTTCTTTGATCACTTGGTCTGTCCCAGAACAGCAGTTACCAGGCTGGGATGAGAGTCACAGAAACCCCCAGAAGCTCCATGTGCCTCCCTGCACCAATTTGGGTGCCTCGTAGAACTCAGGATAAGTGTGGTGTGTGAGTCAGGGGGCCCAGAACTATCAAATGCAGGTCAAACCTCCCATTTAGAATACAGCACATAAAGTATTTGTATAAGCATTCGGGATGGGTCTCATCAATATTACCATTGAGATGGCACAAGTAATCCCTTGCACACTGTCTTGCACCTTAACGTTTCAGCTCCCAACCCTTGCAGTAAGGAAGTACTCAGCGTTTGTGTGTCCCAAGTCCTGCTGGAATACCAGAGGACCTGGCTGTGCCTGAGGGGTCATGACCAGCTCTATGAGACTGCCCCCCTGGTAAAGGAGAGGAGGCAAGGAGGAGACAGAACCTGTGTGCTCATGGGCAAGTTGGCAGGCACGGTGGAACAAGCGGCCATTAGAGGACAGACCATAGATGGTGTCGTTCTGGTGAAAGACATTTCTTACACGGTCAAAAAACAGGTTGTTCAGGTCCCCAATGGCTTTGATGTAGGACTGGGAATGCCTGAGGGAGAGGATGCAGAACATATTGGACTGTGAAGAGAGAGGACCTGCAGGCAGAGTGGGCTCTGTTGTAGAGTTTTCCTGAATTGTGGGGACAGACAACACTAAGACACACATTACTTCTGCCTTACAGACCTTGTGACCAGGCTGCCACCTGTATTGGGGATCAGGGTTCTGTGGCTGGGACAGGGTTGATTTTGGTAGGGAATTAGGGCTTGGTCTGGGGCTGGGGTCAGAATCTCTCTTTGTGTGGGGGTGATCATCCATACTGATCTTTCTGCTTCTCAGCTGAGTCCACACCCATTGGTTAAGAACAAGCACTCTGTAGCTGAAGGGTTGTCACTGACCTGTCCACCTGGACATTGCCTTGGTAACTGAAGGCGCACTTCATGATGGAGTCCAGGGTCATCATGGAGATGTGCTGGAAGACCTCCACAGAGGAGTCCTTGTCAATGAGTTTTTCCCATTTGTCCTGTTGTGGGATAGGGGCAATGACCTTCTCATTTTCCCTAGAAGGCTTGTGTATCTCCAGATATCCCATTCCATGTCCCTCACTTTAGAGAGCAGATGCGCTAAAAACTGCTGAAACAAATGTTTGTTAAATGGTGCCTATATTTTCACAAATTATTTAAAAATTAAGCATAGTATCCTATAATAAATTTTGAATTTTGAAAGTCAGTTATAATGTTTTGTTTGACCGGCAAAATATAGAGCTGAGCTCCATCTGAGGGACTGGTAGGACTCTAATTTTAGGGGACAAATGTCTGGAGGCAAAAGAAAACCTAAAACCTAAGTTGCTGCTATAGGCACTTCTAGTGGGCCACCAGGGACTTTGATTTCTGTTTATTCAACAAAAGTTTACTGAGAACAATTGGGTCAGAAATCAGACTTTTGACTATACTAAGGTTTTTTCTGAATCCTGTAAGAATGACAATTATCAAGAATCTAAATGACAATAAAACCTGGTGAGGATGTGGGGGAAAAGTACACTCATACATTGTTGGTGGGACTGTAAATTAATATAACTTCTCTGGAAAACAGTATGGGGGTTCCTCAAAAAACTAGGAATGGATCCACCATATGATCCAGCTCCTTGGTATTTATCCAAAAGGTCGAAAATCAGTATACTATAGTGATATGGCCACTTCATAGTTTATAGCAGCACAATTCATAACAACCAAGACATAAAACCAGCCCAGATGCCTGTTAACAGTTAAATGGATAAACAAAATGTGGTGTATATATACATAATGGAGTTTTATGGAGCTACAAAGAGGAGTAGAATTATGGCATTTGCTGGTAAATGAATGGGACTGGAGAACATCATGCTAAGTGAAATAAGCCAGACTCAGAAAATCAAGGTTGAATGTTTTTTTTGTAATATGCGGAAGGTAAAGCAAAATAAGGAAAAAGGGGAAGGGATGTCAGATATCATAAAAATATAGAGAAGATCAGTGATGTAGAAGACAGGGTTGAGAGGGAAGGGGAGGGTTGGGAAAGGAGAGGAAATTAGGAATAAATTTGACAAAATTATGCTATGTGCATGTACAAATACACCACAGTGAATTTCACTTTTATGTGTATCTATAAAGCACTGATCAAAAAATAAGTAAATAAATGAGTGAAAGGAAGACCAGTAGAGAAGAGGAAGAAGAATAGGGGGAGGGAGGAGGGGAGAAACAGGAAGGGGCACCAGTGACTGAACTGGAGAAAATTAAATTTTTTGCTATATGATTTTGCCAGAATGAACCCAACAATTGTGTATAACTATAAGCACTAATAAAAGTGCACTAATAAAAATAAATTAGAGTTTATGTTGCAATTGATGGCATGGCAGAGTGGCAGTGAGAATGCAGACCTGGTACCCTTTTCATTGCATATGTTACTCAAGTCCATGCAAAAGCCCCGGGCCTTAGGTCAGAGTCTGACTGAGTGACATCCTGGCAGTTCTAGCCTGCCTTTGAAGCTGCCATTGCCCAGGTCAGCCAGTCCTGCTGTCTGGCATGATTGACTACTCCTCCAGTTGACTGTTCTAAAGACTTGGAAGTGGGATCCAGGGACTGTATCCACCTTGATGCTTTCTGACTTGCACCATAAGCGAAGTGTGGCTCTATCCTGATGCCTGGGTCTTCTCTGTCCCATCTAATTTTTAGGAATCTACTCTCACAGTACTGTCCTGAGAGTGTTATTTCATCTGACTCTGTCTGATGGCTGTCTGTGTTAGACAGGGGAATCTGAGAGGGGCTCTTGAGTGGGTGAGTGGAAATGAAAGAGAGAGACTCACCAACATCACTCGGACAGAGTCAGCCACAATTCCCACATAGGGCTTCAGGATGTCGTAGTGGAAGGCTGGGGTCAACATCCGCCGGTGCTGGAACCACGTCTGTTCATTTAACAGGAGCAAACCATACCCTGGACCAGAGATGGATATGTGTATGTGGATTGAAGATACAGAATCAGAGATACCCCTGGGATAATTAGGGAGGTACTATGGGGAAGATAACATTGAAGAAGGTGGAATTTCTTGGACAAAGGAAGGAGGGACATGTTGCATTTCAGGAATGTGAATTTCCTAAATGGGCTGGTATATCTGGCTATGATCATGAAAGCTGTGAGATAAAGGCTGAAAAAGTGTTGTGGGCAGGAAAAGAAAGGCCATCATTAAATGTCAGCCTGGGATGTTTGGAGTAGAGAGATGGCAGAAGACTAGGAGGTCTCATACCAGCACAGGAAGGAAGGAGGGTATGGTTAGAAGAAATGAGACTTGATTTGGGGATGGGACATTCCTTGGCCTGTCACCTGTTGATCTTGTGAACCAGAAAATAACACTGGAAACCTAACTAGAGACATACATACCAATCCAGGGAGCCAGGAATCTGTAGGTACCAGAGGCCTTTGGATCTGAAAGGTTTAAAATAAAGGCTTAACAGGAAACTAGGGACCAAACAGCGCAGTCCCAAGGTAGCTGTGGTGTAGACTATGTGCTGCCAAGAGTTCTTGATGACTACCAGTTGGCAATTCGTTCCCTCCCATCCCTTCTCTGTCCTGATAGTCAGCTGGGCTCAGGAAGGCAGCTCCATAGAAGAGAAGCTGAACACCCCCAGGACTATGATGAAGAGAAACAGGCCATGTCATCAGTGCTAAAGAATAGGACAGAGCTTCATTGTTTTTCTACAATGGATGGTGGCTTAGTCATCCTGTGACCCAAGACAGGTGACAATTAGAGGTTTTGAATACAAGTCAGTGTGGATATGAAGTTTGTTTGTTTGTTTGTTTGTTTTTGGATCTGGGGCAATTTGCATAACAGATTGCCTCAAGATTTGATTTTAAAAGAAAGATAAAAACGTTTAAAAAGTTTTGCTCCACACAGCTGTGTTATATCTCCAGTATTTGGGCCATATGCTGGGTTGTGGCCTGGGCAAATGGTTGGTAGTGGTTAGGGTTGATGGCTAAAGCATCACTCTGCTCTGGAATATGACAGACCAGGGGCATATACTAAAGAGGGAGGAGCTTCTCTTGCCAGAATGAGGTTTCTCTCTCACCTGATCTCCCCAGAATCACCTTCATGTAGTCAGGGTCATAGATAACAATGTGAGCTTTGCTGCCCCAGAACCAACGGGGAAAGGCACTGGGGAAATTCTCTACCCATGACAGAATCTGCTGTAGCTCCTGATCCTTTTGGATCTGTCATCAAAGGAAAGACAAATGAATAAAATCTTTTGTTTAGGTCTAGTCCTTGCAATAGAGTGATGATCAGGGTGACCACAGGGACATAGTTATGGATCTTTCAAGAGATGTTAGATTTGGAGCTGTTTTTGCTGACCTATCTGTGCTGACTTCCAGAACTTTGGTGTCTCCCAGGACTTGCTCAAAGCTGGGATCCTTTGGCCCTGTAGGATGGAGCTGTTGGCATCAGAGCCTCGTTCTTGACATAAGCTCCATATCTTCCTCCTCCTCTTAAGAGTGTTCAATGCACAATCCCTTGCTGAGCCCCTCTCTGTGCTCCTTACATTGCTTTGTTCCTTCCTTCCCCAGGGATGTCAGGATAGGGGGTTGGTACTGCACCTCCCCAGCCCTTTGGCTTCTTCTTTCCTTCCTTTTCTGTGACTCTACACACCTGTGCCAGGCTCTGTGCTGGGCACTGAGTTACAGCAAAGAACCTCACAGTGTAGGGTGAGTTGGAGCTAAACAGATCTTGTCTAATAGGGTAACTCAAACATCAGTATCCCTCACCTGGAAGATGCAGTGCTTCTGTCCCACTCACATGGGCCTATGACCATCAGGGTTTCAGTCCCTAAAATCACCTATTGTGAAAATTCCCTTGATCTTCAGTAAACCTAGCTGGTTGGTCCCTCTACTTGACATTCCCCACCCACTCCAGCAAAGTAAGCTCTTTTACTTTGGTTTGAAGTCTTTTGAGGGTCTTTAAAATTGTCACCATACAGCATAATTCCTCAAGGCAATTTTTATGAAGTTCCATAAAAATCGAGGCAAGTTCCAGATCAGGCACTGATGGCATTCAGTGACTAGGGCAGGTGAGCATCTAGGAGGCTGGTTTTTTGAGAAGAGCTGAGGAAGATAGCAGTGCTCAGCTTGGAGAGGAGGAGACTCAGAAAGGACCAACCACAGTCCTCCAAATGCAGGGCTGCCAGGACAGATGTCAGATCTGCCTAGTGATGCAGTGAGTGTCAGAGCTGAGTAACAGCAGGACAGGCTTCTTTTGAGGAAGTGAGCTCCTGGTGCTGGGATGGGCCAAACCTAAGAGGTAATCTGAGTGTTCCTCAGATGCCTAGTGCATGCAACAGGCTTTGTCCTGTGGACTTCCTGGCCAGTCTCCGGGCTACAGCTTCCCTCCCTCCTACTCCCCTTTCCATTGGTTCCTACCTTGTGGCCAAAGAGCCAATGGGAGGGTGCGGATGGAAACTGCTGAAAGGCTTTGAGCAGCCACTGCCTGCGCAGGTAGAGCTGGGCTGCCTTGTACAGGAACAGAAGCAAGCCGAGCAGGGAAGCCAGCTGGAGGAATTCAGAGATGCTCCCTGGGAGTCTGGTGAGGCTCAGTGCAGAGACACTCATGGTGCAGCAGCTTCTGGATCAGTGTCTGTCGCTGTCACCCTTGACTTCCAGTACTTATGTTCTGGGAGGACTTCCCCGCCCACCTGGAAATGAGGGCAGAGCTTGACCTCAGAGTCCAGAGTCGATTAACCTGAAACATCCACACGATTCTCCTTGGGAGGCAGAAATTTTTAGTCAGCTGACAGTGGTAATGGTCATGCACACACCCACTTTCCCCTCTCTGTATTTTTTTTTTTTTTTGTACACACCTATGGGGTACAGTGTGGTATTTCAGTACATGAATACAGCATGTTCTGATCAAATCAAGATAATTATTATTTCTTTCTTCTTACATATTTATCATTTCTTTTTTTCTACTGCAAAAGTTTTAATTTATTTTTTTAAACTATCTAACAAGATTATCACACAGAAATAGCTATTCTGATAAAACGTGTCTAAAGTGAGGGTCACCATGCCCTGGGCTTTCCCCCAGACTTCATGGTTTATTAAGGCTGCCACTTTCCTGGTCTCAGCAGAGAGTGCCTTGAGTTCACTCAGGAAGTCCAACACCTGCATATTTACATCGGAATTGCCCATGCCAAGTTCTCCTGGTAGGAGGCGAGTGCTCATCAATTTAGAGCTTCTAAGTACCACAGCTGCCAGTCTCCCACCAGGTGTATCCATCTCATGGGCACCTGTTACTGTCTGGTGTCCAGGGCTGTGGTGAATGAGTGTCTTGCATTGCTCCATGAAGCATTCAGCCACTTCCTGAGGGGGCTGAGCAAGCCCATTTGGGCTTTGGGCACATTTGTCAGCTCCTACTGCCTCTGATGGGAGAAGTCTTAGCTTCAGCTCACAAGCCTTTTCCTGTAGCTTCTCCCTTCCTTGGCACATTATCAATGAATTCTTTGGTGCCCCTCCTTTGAACTGAGCGTGACTGTTCTTCATCCCATGCTATCTTTACTTTTCTGGAGCAGGTAGGGTTTCCTTCCGCCTTTACACACCTCCCACTGGTTTTTAACCCTTCTGCTGCAGGAGCCTTTTTGGTCATGTTCTTCTTGTACTGCAAGCGAGGACGCTCGACCACTCTCTGATCTCACACTCTTTTCCTTTTGTCTTGGTGCCAATGAGGGTGTTGGAACAGACCACAGGAGGCTGCTCAGCTGTGACCTGGGACATCCTCAGTTTCCCCTCTTCCACTAGAAGGCTGGCTCTTCAGGCTCTTGTTTCTCTCTTCTGGGAAACTTTGAACTCTTCTATGTCTTTATAAGATATATAATAAATTTTTTGAACTGTAGTTACCCCTCTGTGCTGTGGTGGTACCTAAACCTCTCTCCTAAGTGTAGTTTGGTATCCCTGATCCAAACTCCCTCTATCCCTCTTCCCCCCACCCTTCCTAGTCTGTAGTGACCACTGTTTTACATTCTACTTCTGTAAAACCAACTTCTTAGCTTTCACATTTGAATGAGAAAATGTTAGAGTCAGGCCCCGGTGGCAGGCCTGGATGAATGGAGAATTCACAGCAGGAGGAGTGGGCACTCCTCAGCTGTGTCCTGAAAATATCTATCACCAGTGAGATGCATCCGTGGGCCCGGGTTTGGTGTCAGCCAATTTCTAAGGGCTGCACAGGTTCCTTCATGGGGAGTAAGCTCAATGGTTTACTCAGAGGGGGCTGCCCAGCTGTTTACCAGGGCTGCTGGTGGGTGGAAGAGATCCCTGAGGTTCTTTCTGTAGTCTTGATGGACTTGCTGCATTATAGGACTACACTTGAGTGAGCCTCAAGGTGCTGTTGCTCAGTAGAAGCATGTGTAGTGGAGGGCAGAAAATGGGCAGGACTCTTCCTTTGGGGGTAATGAATCAGTGTAGATTATCTGGCAGCTCTGAACACCCTGTGAAGGTTGCAGGCTTATCCAGTAGCAAATTCTTCAGGTATTGGAGGGTTTACTGGGGACTGCTGTGGGCCTCATATTTACTCTGTGAAATTTAGGTTTTACCTTACTTGGAGAGATGTGATGGTAGGTACTGTGGGCTCCACTTCTTCTTTAGAAAGCCATCCTGGATATGTAGGCTGTGTGGTCTCCATCATGACCCTGCTCTCCTACACTTCCTTCAAACACTCCAGTGAGATGGTAGTTTTGTTTTCTTTGATTTAATCCTTGGTTGTGGAGGGAATATGCTTGGAAGCTCTAATCTGGCATCCTGCTAATGACAATCCACTGGGTACTTCCTGGGAACCAGGCATGATGGTAGGTAGTAGGCACAAAGCAATAAAAATAGACATGAATCCTGACTTAAAAGAATTCATAATCTAGTTTACCAAATGTTCAGTAAGTATGATTGGTTGAACTATTATTCTTATTTTAGTGATAAGAAATTGATGGCAGAGTGGCAGAGTGATGTTTTTTTGAAAAGACAGATGACCATTGATAGTCTGTGGTAGGATTAGAATTTTTCTCTACTGGACTATAAAACTGCCTCCCCTGACAACTTCTGAAATGTTTGCAACAACCTTCACCTTTACCTTTCCTAAAAACAAGTAATCCATTACATAAACCATGGGACTAGATCCCTCCCACCCCTTCTTTATCCTACAAAAAGCCAGGGGAAAGGGCATGCAGCTATCCCATTCCATGCAAGGCATGCAGGCATCCCATTTCACTGAACTTTCCTCTAATTCTGTGGTTATTTTTCATCCTTATCTTTACTCCTCTTCCCTGACCTGGGACTCTTGGACCTTGACTCTTACCTTACTTGGCTCAGCACCAGCTTTTCATCTACAGGATAAGAGACAGTAGTGGGAAGATATGTGGAGTCAGAGTCTGGCTTTGAATTGTGGTTGTGAGTTTTTCTGGCTCTCTCTAAATCCTGAATTCTTCTTTTAGTCGGGCTCATAATATGGTAAAAGCTAACATTTAGTGAGAAGTAAGTATATGCTGGGCACAGAACAAAGGACTTTACCTGCTCCTTATCATAACAACAGAACAGTTAAAAAAAACAACAAGAAAACAACTCAGACTATAGATGGAAATATGAGGCAGGAACAAATTAGTTGCTTTCTCAGCCTTACCCAGTTGATAAGAGGTGCTGCCAGGATTCTACCTGTCAGTCTTGATCCAAAGACTTAGCTGTTATATATGAGCACAAAGGAGATGAGGACTAGGTTGAGCCTCATGACACTCCACTGGGCACATATCTTACATTGAAGGTCTCAAATGTTCTAGGAGGTATTTCATGTTTGCTATATTTTATCCAGTGGTTCTAAGTAGCAGAAGATGTGACAGATTATCTACTCCAATTAAAGCCTCAATATCCAAGGTAGCCCCTGTGAGAAGATGTATGGAAAAAACATGTGATTAAACGTGCATAGTCATATGAAGAATTTTGAAGAACATAAGTCAAGCTTATAAGAAAGTGATAAAAAGAGAATACAGAACTGTATCTATATTCTCTATAAGTTTAACTCTTACACAAATTTTGCTTTGCATCATCAATATTTATTAATAAGTAAATACCTTATCCATTTATTTGGTATTCAGACACTTCAACCAAGACTTATGGAAAGTTGTTACAGTTCTGGAAAGTTGTGTGTCCTTATGCTTCCCACTGCATGGAACAGAAGCCTGTGCCTACTGATGGTGACTAATAAATACTGACTAATTTGGTGAATGAGGGAGAGAGGGAATGGGTAAAACTCTGGAGTGGCTGGATTTCCATCTTGACCACACCAAGTTCAGTTTTTGGGTGCCATAGTTTATAGTAATATGAATCCCATATTTTTCCTCCCACAAGCTTTCTGGTTGAGTTTATAAGCAAAGAAAAGCAGAGGAGAGGCTGTGGATTCTGATGAGGTATCCTGAAGCAGATATTGCTTTGGGGTAATCACTCCAAGCTTCACTTTTTTTTTTTTAAGCCAAGTTTGATTTCTTATGTCTCTTGGACCTGAACATTGACACTTTTGCTTATGGGACTGAACTTGAACTCCCTCTTTTTGCCCATGGGACTAGGGGTAGTAATGGGAGTAAGCTTCCAATGTCCTGTACTCCCTGAGCCTGGCCAGCATGACTTCTTGCTGCTCCAACTGAAGCCACGGAGCTGCCAAATATCCTGTCTAGGATCTTCTGTTTCACTCTCCTGCCCCAAACCTCCAGCCAACACTGAGTATCCAGTTGTTCCCTTTCTTTACAATTCCATGGTTAAGGAATAGAAGAGTGAGGGAAGAGCTTGGACCTCAGCATCCATATGTGACTAACCTGAGGGATCTGACTTGAGAATTAATGGAAAAGCTTTACCAGTTGACAGAGAAGATGGCCATGTTTATACCCTTCTTCCTTCCCCATATTATTCACAATATTTAGTGAGCGCCTACCATGTACCAGGAAGTGTTCTAGTTCATGGGGCACACTGGCAAGGAATACAGGCACAGACTGGATTTCAAGGTATTCATCGTCTTTGTTATCAAGTGTTCCTTAGGTGTACCTGCTTGAAATATTATCCCAATTCAGTGATGAAAACTAATTAGAGTGAAGTAAAGAGAAGTGTTCAAAGGGAAATTACCATTGGTAGTCAGTCCAAGGTCACATTAGAAATCTTCTCTGTTGGACTCTATAACTGCCTGCCTTAGTTGCATCAGAAATATTCCCTGGGGTTGTCCTATCCAGTTATATCCCATGTCCCAAAGCAACTGGAGGTGGATGGAGCACTTGGATTCAGGTGGCTCAAGGTCCAGGTCAGCTTCTTAGTTCATATAGCCAGCAAGTTATCCTCTCTACACCTCAGTGTCTGCTTTGATGACATGGGGTAGTAATCCTTTTCCCAAATACCCTAGAAGATAGTTCAGTTTTCAATAACTTACTGCTTTAACAAACAGTTGTTTGACCTTATGGTCTGGTGGATAAAGGCAAAAATCAAAAGCTAAAAAACAAAATAATTGTACAATTAGACATGGTAAGCCTGCATTGGGAGAATGAAATGTTCACCAGATATAGAAAAGACTAAATTAGAATAGAGTCTTTTTTTTTTCAATTGTTGATGGACTTGTATTTTATTTATTTATATGTGGTGCTGAGAATCAAACCCAGTGCCTCACACATGCTAGGTAAATGCTCTACCAACTGAGCTACAACTCCAACCTCTAGAATAGGGTCTTGAAAGATGAATAGGTATTCACCAAGTCGGGGGTGATACATGGAGGAACAGTCAACAACAAAGTCACGGGAGAGGAAGGATAGGGTCATGTTAATCTTTTAAGCTCCTCACCATCACTTTTTTTTTTCTGATTGTCACCCCAAAATGTCAAATCTAATATGCAGAATTCAGTGAGTAAAACAGAAAAGGTGTTTCAGGAAGAATCCCTTGAAAGCCAGATCTCTCAGGTACCAGATTTGCTCTTACTTAATCCTTTCCCCATATGAATTCTTTTTCTCATAACCCTCCATTTTTGCCTTATTTCATGAGAGGTGATTCATTACTCAATCCAGGGGGCTGGAATTCTGTTTTTTTTCCCTGAATCCTGAGCCCTTTCAAGACCAGAGGGCAAAAGGGCATGCAACTATTTACACTCCATTCTGCTCAACTTTGCCCTGTTCTGAGGTTACCTTTCCATCCCCAAATATTTGTTGCATGAATGAAATAATGAAATATAAGGTATTTAGGAAAGGGAAATTTTCATGCCCACCCTCCTCTATCAGGGGCTCTTGAATATCTACTCTCGCTCTACTTGGTTCTGCAACTGCTTTTCACTTACTGCACTGGGGACAGTAGTGGAATATTCTGTGGAGTCAGAGAGTCTGACTTTCACTTGTGTTTATGGCTCTTTTAAAAATCTCTGAATCCTGAGTTCCTTTTAGTTTGGCTTATAATGAGGGCAATTTCTACCATTTAGTGAGCAGTTAATTGTTCAACACACTGAGAAAACAACTATAAATATATACACACATATATATGTATATATATTTCCCTCTCAAACATATACAGAAATCATAACTACACAGGATTTAAGTTTTAAAAATTTGTTAAGGACACTTTTTTTTTTTTGTGGGTGACCGAATGTATGGTCTAGTCTAGAAAAAATTCCATTCACTGTTGAGAATAATGTATATTCTTCAGCTGTTGAATGAAATGTTCTGTAATTATCTTTTATGTACATTTGATTTATAGTATTATTTAGTTCTGATGTTTCTTTAAAAATGAAAAAAAAATTCTCATAGTATAGATAGGAAGTCTAAGGTAGAAAGAGGATGGCTATTTGCCCAGGATCAACCAATTGGTAAGAGGAGTAGACTAAAGTCTAATCCAGCTAGTCTACCTCCAGAGATTTGACTTTTAATCATTAGTGAAAAAGAATTGATGATTACATTGAATCAATATGATAACCTCCCAGATTTCTGGGGAGCAATACATGTTTTCTAAGTTTCACCCAGTGTTCTGAGTAGCATGAAGACATGAACAATTATGAACTCCATATTTTGGCATAAATACAAGCCTCACCATACAGTGAAGTTGCTGTGAGGAGATGTGTGGAAAACCATTTGAAAAAATAGAGACAGTCCTTGTAAATGATGTTTATGGAAGAATTTGAAGGATATGAGCAAACTTGTCACAAGCACTATTAGACCTAAAGGGAAAATAGGCTCCAATACAATAATAGTGGGGTGTTTCAACACCTCACTTTCATTACTGGGCAAATCATCCAGACAAAAATATCAACAAAGAAATATCAACAGTTAAATAGTACTATAAATCAAGTATCCTTAATAGATATTTATAGAACATCTATCCATCAGATACAGAATGCATATTCCAGAGAATGGAACTTTCTCTAGAATTGACCATATATTAGGCCACACACACACACACACACACATATACACACACACACACACACACACACACACAGAAAAAAAAAACTCTTAACAATTTTTAAAAATTTAAATTATATCTTGTATCTCTTTGATCACAATGGAATAAAACTAGAATTCAACAACAGAAGACATTTCAGAAATTATACAAATGCGTGGAGACTGAACAACACATCCTTCAACAAAAATTGGGCCATTGAGGAAGTCATAAGGAAAATTAAAAATTTTCCTGAAACAAATGTTAATGGAAACGCAACATATCAACATTTGTGGGATTCTGCAAAACCAGTACTAAGAGGGTAGTTTGATGTGATTAATGCCTACATAAAAAAATAGAAAGATTTCAAATAAACAACTTAATGATGCATCTTAAGGACTTAGAAAATCAGGAAAAAACCAGGCCCTAAATTAACAGAGGGAAGGAAATAACAAAGACCAGAGTACAAGCAAACAAAGACAAGAAAACAATATGAGATATAAAAGATCAATGAAACAAAGAGTTGGTTCTTTGAAAAGGTAAATGAAATCAACAAACCTTTAGCAAGACTGCCCAAGAAAAAGATGACTCAAGTAAAAAAAAAAAAAAATGAAAAAGGAGCCGTTAACAACAGAAGCCACAAAAATACAAAGGATGAAAGGATGAATGGATGAATGGATAAGGAAAATGTGACTATTTGGGATTATTTTTAAAAATTATATGCTAACAAATCAGAAAACCTAGAGGAAAGGAACAAAATTTGGCAAATATGACCTAACAAAATTGAAACATGGGGACATTAAAAAAAATGGTTCTGCATATACAACTTAATAAACATAATATACCACATTCACAGATTGAAGGACAAAAATCATATGAATACAGATGCAGGAAAAGCATTCTATAAAATTCAGCATTCCTTCATGATGAAATCTCTGAACAAATTAGTTACAGAAGAATCACACCTAAACATAACATAACATAACATAAGCTCTATGTGACAAACACACAGCTACGTCCATACTGAACAGGGGAAACCTGAAAGCATTTCCTCTAAGATCAGAAAATATACAGGGTATCTACTGTCACTGTACTTATTCAATATAGTACTAGAAGTTTTAGCTAGAACAATTAGGCAAGAGAAAGAGAGAAAAGACATAATTGAAAGGGAAGAAGTTAAACTATCCCTGTTTGCAGATGATATGATTCTATATACAGAAAAATCTAAAGACTCTACCCAAAGATTATTACAACTGTTAGTAAAAATTCAGTAAAGTAGCAGCAAAACCAATGTATAAAAACCAGTAGCTGTTCTACATACCAATTTTTTTCTGAGAAAGAAATCATGAAAGCAATCCCATTCACAATAAAATAATTAAAATACTAAGAATAAACTTAACAAAGGACGTGAAAGGATTCTACAACCAAAAATTATTAAACACTGAATAAAGAAATCGAAGAAGACAGAAAAGATTCAAAGACCTTTCATGTTCACGGATGGGAAGAATGAATATTGTTAAAATGTTCATACTTTCCAAAATGCTGTATAGATTCAATGAACCCCCATCAAAATACTAATATATTCTTCACATAACTAGAAAAAATAATCCTAAAATTCATATGGAGGAGGGAAAATGGTGGATTAGAGGAATGAACAGTATCATAGTAGCTCCCAGAGACTGAATAAAAACAAGAGTTCTGCAGCAGCATGTTGAGGTCGAAAGGCTGTGAGAAAATGCTGGTAGGCAACCAGCCTGAAACTGTGAAAACCAGAAATACTGGTTTCTAGAAGAGGAAGATAATAAGAGGACTGTGGCAGTGCAAGGTGCCCATTTGCTCAATGTCAGGAAGTCCCCTTCCAACAAGCTAAAAGATATTCTCCCCCGAAATTTAAGAATAACAGGTGCAGCCGTCCAATCAATCTGCAATCTGAGCAGAAAATAGGCTCAGATATGCTGAGCTATGATGGTTCAGGAAAAAGTCCCATCCCTTTTTTAGTGAAGTGAGTTCTTTAGTGAAAGTGGGGAAGCAATAATAGCTTACAAAGACTGAATTTCCTGAGTGGGAAACTAGAATTTCCTTTTATTTTTCATTTTTTTTCCTCTCAAAAATGGTTTTTTCTTGTTCTTGGTAGGCTTGCTTTTTGAATACCCAAGACCAAACAGCCACTTATATTTTACTTTTCACTGGGTAGGTAGGTGGCCAAGATGTGAGTCAGTCTGGGAACAGGGGTGAGACTGTAAAACAGACTTGGGGGGAGGTCTGAGTGATGGGGACCACGGTTGCCAGTCTAGGAGCCTGCAGAGTGGAGAAGAACAAAGGGCACTTTCATTTGAATGGACAGCCTGAACTGTGGGCTAAGGAATGGGGCTGACAGGGGTGGATCTGGGATAGATCAGGGTTTGGTGAAAATCAGTGACCTTGAAATATCCTACTGCAGGCCCAGCACAACCATCCCCATGCCCAGAGAGGTCTGGAAGATAGATAGACAATGTCCCACATCCTCCTGCTGCACATGGATGGAGGTTCAGAACAAGGGTAGTCATGTAATCTGGATCAGTTCACAGGTTGTGATGGTGAGAAGGGTGACTAATAATGCTGCCCATATTGACCCTCTACCCCAGGTCAAAACAGTTTTGAAGACAAAGTCTGCTCTGGAATGGATAATGCTCCACCAATAGATGCTGTCAGGCAAGGAGGTGGAAGAGCTCAGCATACAAACCCCACTAACTAGTTTGTCTGATTTGGGTCTAAGATGAGAAAAAAACAAAGAGGAAATCTGTATCACACCAATTTCCTCATAACTAGGAGATTCTAGAATTGAAACCCTGGAAAGAAATGTCAGCATTTAAAAAAATCTCAGCAAGAAAATGGAATCTCTCTTTTTTTAAATATATATATATATTTTTTAGTTTTCAGTGGGCACAACATCTTTATTTTATTTTTATGTGGTGCTGAGGATCGAACCCAGCGCTCTGCGCATGCCAGGCAAGCATGCTACTACTTGAGCCACATCCCCAGCCCCAAGAAAATGGAATATCTTTATGACTGGCATTGTATTAGCAGCTCGATGTAAATTAAAATGATTTCCAGCATCATCCCATACTCTGAGTTTTTCTAGAATTCTACCTAGTTTTATCAATTAACTCGATTCTTTCATAATGCCTCTTTTCTTCTTTCTCTTTCATTCTTCGTTCTTTTCTCATTTTCTTCTCTCTTCCCTTCCCCAGCCTTTTCTTTTTCCTTTCTCTTTCCTTCATTTTAATCCCTTCTTCCAATTCAATTTAGTGTATTATCATTAGTGCTTAATATTCTCAACCTATTCTATCTTATTTCCCACACATTTTTCTCTTTTGTTAATAGAGTCATAGAGATCATTGGTAATAATTTTTAAGCAAATACTGATATACAGTTTGCTCTTTAATTACTATTTTTTTCTGGCTGTTATTCTTTCCTCTCAATGTGGTACTATTGGTTGAACTTAATAATTTTTATTACTTTGACCAGATGTGGTGAGGCAAGGCTATGTCTCTAGCCCAGAGATAACTATTCACTAAACAACCCTCACATAAAACAGATAGAAGAATCCATCTCACCAATGTACAAATACAGGACCTCAGAAAACATGATGAAACATGCCAACTAGATGTCTCCAAAAATTTATAACCCTCCAATAACTGACTCCAGAGATAATGAAGTAGATGAAATCCTGGAAAAGGAGTTTTAAAAATTTATTGCTAAAATGATTAATAAATTTAAAGATATAAGAAATGAATAAAAGGAGAAAACACAAGATGAGGTAAAGCATTTCAATAAAGAAAGATTCTGAGAAAGAAACAAACAGAAGTCCTAGAGATAAAAGACTCTGTAAATCAAATAAAAATTCAAATTAAAGTCTCACCAATCAATTAAAGTAGAATTCAGAATCTCAGACCCTGAAGAAAAGGTGGCCAGTTTTGAATATTCAGGCAGTGTTATGGTTTAGATATTAGGCATCTGCCAAAAGGTCATGTGTGAGAAAATGCAGGAAGTTTAAAGGTAAAATTATTGAGTCATTGGGGCATTAACTCAATTAGTGATTTATTTATTTATTTATTTTTTATTGGTTGTTCACAACATTACAAAGCTCTTGACATATCATATTTCATACATTAGATTGAAGAGGGTTATGAACTCCCAATTTTACCCAAATGCAGATTGCAGAATCACGTCGGTTACACATCCACAATTTTACATAATGCCCTATTAGTAATTGTTGTATTCTGCTACCTTTCAATTAGTGATTTAATCCCCTGATAGGGATCAACTCAATAGTGACTGTGGGTGGGTGGGGTGAGATTGGAGGAGGTGCGTCAGGGTCAGCGGGAGCATGTCCTTAGGGTTTATATTTTATCTGTGATTTTATCTGTGAGGGGATCTCTCTCTCTCTCTCTCTCTCTCTCTCTCTCTCTCTCTCTCTCTCTCTCTCTTTCTCTCTCTCCTTCCTGGTGCAATGTCCCCAGCCGCTTTCCTCTGCCACACACTTCTGCCATATTTGCCTGTTTTGGGCCCTGAAGAATGGAGTCAATCATCTATGTATGGACTGAGACCTCTGAAACCATGACCCTCAGAGAAACTTTTCGCCCTCTAAAATTGTTCTTGTCAGGTCCTTTGGTCAACAGTGGAAAAGCTGACTTAAAACAGACAGCATTGAAGAAAAAAATGAGAAACTATTATCAGAATATGGAAGAACTCAGACAATATTGAGAGGGAAAAAAACTTAAGAATCAATGATGAAATGGAAGGAACAGAAATACAGGCATTGCTAATCTTTTAGTAGTTTCCAGACCTTGGGAATGAGATGAACATCCTAATATTGGAAGAATTTGGAGAAAATACAAGATGAGGTAAAGCATTTCTATAAAGAGAGATTCTGAGAGAGAAACAAACTGAAGTCCTGGAAATAAAAGACTCTGTAAATCAAATAAAAATTCAAATTAAAGTCTCACCAATCGATTAAAGTAGAATTCAGAATCTCAGACCCTGAAGAAAAGGTGGCCAAAGAGATGACATCACAAAAAAGAATTACTCCATAATTAAAATTTAATTGTAATTAAATTGCTAAATATAAAGAATGAGGATAGGATTTTGAAAGCTTCAAGAGAGAAAGGTCAGGTCACATTTAAAAGGTAACCAGAGTAACATATTACTTCTTAACAGAAACCCTAAAGTCCAGAAGGACTTGGAATAATGCATTTAATTAGCAGAGTAGTTAAGCAAATGATAATTAGGATCACATTTAACTTTATAAATAAATAAAAGTGACAGTAAATAATAAACATCTATCTGAAATAACAGTGTAAATGGTCTCAACTCTGCAATTACATACAGAGAGGTGCAGTCAGGCTGGAGAGCAACAGGTGATCAGGGGTTAGGTGGACAGTCAGAGATAAGCAGGTAGGAGACAGGTAGATAAAAAAAGCAGGTAGGAAGCCTGGAGGAAGGTGAAAGACAGAAGAACAGATAGACAGGAGGAAGGAGGAAGGATAGCCTGAAGGGGGGAAGAAGGGCAGGTGAGCAGATAGAAGGCAAGATGTGGGCAGAAAGGTTGGTAACAGAAGCAGGTGACAAGATAGAGCTGCTGGCTGTAGGCCCAAAGAGCTGTCTTTGTACTCAAAAGGATTATTGGAGCTTCCTCAGATGCAGGTGGATCCCATTCTTGGACCTCAACGCAACTCAAAAGATGGGGAAGGTGACCCTGGTAGGATCTGGCAGCAACTCAAAGTGGAGCAAGGTCATGGCCACAACCATCTTCAGCTCATTAATGTCAAGTTGTTTCCCAATGCAGTTCCTAGGCCAGGAAGGGACAATGACATGGTAAGTGACCCCAGACCTTATTCTGAGATATTACCTTATTCAGATCTTATTCAGACAGGCACTGACTGGCTCCTGAGCCCCCCAGCCTAGAGCTGGACATTCAGGGCCCTCCTTGTTGGGGCCTGTCTTACTCTTCCTTATAGGTCACACATATATCTAACCCAAACCTTAGCTCACACTCTCCTGACCTTTGACAAAAACTATCATTGTTTCAGGACAAGCCCTGGCCCTAATTCTGCTCTTGGAGGAATGAAATTGTTAGGATAGTATCAGAATTCTAAAGGACAGAGGTCAGTGACATGAACCTTTAGAGTTAGTCTTTGGTTCATTCACTCCCTTCACTCACAGTTTCTGGTTCCTCAGTGTGGAGGCCATTTGTTAGTACCCTGAAGAGGGTGGCCCACACTCCCAGATCACCATTAGAAGGACACAGAAGGACTCAGATTATCAGAAATAGGATAAGGTGGGTAAGAAAGGGACATTAGGAGGGCATGGGGAAACTTTGTGGATGGAAGGGTAGTGTTATGTTTTGGATGTGAGGTGTCTCCCAAGAGCTCACATGTAAGACAAATGTGAGAGGGATCAGCGGGGGAATGATTGGGTTGTGAGAACCTTAGCCCAGTCAGTGAATTAATCACCTGATGGGATTAACTGGGTGGTAACTGATGGCAGGTGGGGCATATATATTTGTATATGGCAAGTGGAGATTTCTCTCCCTTTGCTTTCACATCATCATGTGAGCTGCTTCCCTGTCACACTCTTCTACCGTGAGGTTCTGCCTCATCTTGAGAGCCAAGGAATGGAGCCAGCCTTCTATGGACTAAGACTCTGAAACTGGGAGGGATCCTAGAAGCCACCTTCTCTCACCTTTCAGTTGCTCCTCTGGCCTACTCAGTTCATTAGCATCTGTAATCTTCTAATTCTACTCCAGAAATGTCCATCCTTGCCAACTTCAGTCCCCTGGCCTGGACTTCTTTGGTATCCCTGACTCCCCACCTCCACACTAGACTTGCCCTGCCCTTCATCAGGTAGGACACTGTCTAAATGCCTTAGCTCCCTGCATACCCTCTGTGGGCTGCTGCTTTGACTACCTCTTACCTGAAATCCACTTCCAAGCTCAGCTCAAGCTGTTGAGGTCACTGAGGATGTCTTCCCTTCACTTCTGCCTTTGTATCTTCAAGGATCAGGCCAATATCAGTGGCCTGCTGGCTCTATCTTCCAGGCCTCAAAGTCTCCATGGGTGTTTCATTCAAGACAAACTGTAGTCCAGGGCCTTGAACAGTGCCAGAGACATAGAATATTCCACAAACTGGTTATCAAAAATAGTGAGCCAGTGAAAGAATGAAGGAATGATGTCTGTCCAAAGGTAGGTATCTGATTCTGCACACCCTACTTTGTGATTCTAAGCTCTTGGAGGCAGGGACAGTATCTTTTATCTATTTACACACTTAGCATAGGATTTCATATGTAATAATGTTTTGTCTCACTAAAGGCCTAAAGTGATGGGATCAAGTGATTATGGACTGAAATCTCTGAATCCATATGTCCAAATAAATATTTTCCCCTTTAAGCTGATTTTCTCAGTTATTTTGTCACAGCAACAAAAACCTGACTACTACAGATATTTAGAATTATAAAAGATTTGCTTGATCTACTCTTGAAGCCTCACACGTGAAAGCTGAGGGAACTAGGGATGCTCAGCATAAACAGCAGACTCAGGAAAGACTAACCATAGTTTCCCAGCACAAGGCTGCCTGGGCAGGTAACAGTAATAAAGCTGAATAACAGCAGGATGGGATTCTTGTGAGGGAATGGGCTTCCTTTCTCAGGGATGAGCCTAGCCTGAGAGGATATCTGGGTGTTTCTCAGAAGCTTTACGCTGTGTTCCACAGAGGCTTTGTCCTGTGGACTTGCTGGCCAGTCTCTGTGGGCTGAACCTGCCTGCCCTTCTACTCCGCTTCCTCCTGCTTCCTACGTTGTGCCCAAAGAGGGCAGGAATGGGAACTGCTTGAGGGCTATGAGCAGCCACTGCCTGCAACATGTACTGCTGGGCTGCCTTGTACAGCAGAAGAAGTAGGCCCAGCATAAAGGCCACTTGGAGGAATCCAGAGATACATTTTGAGAGTTTGGTGAGGCTCCGTGCAGAGATGCTTGTGAAGCAACAGCTTTTAGACGACTGACGATCCCTCAGTATCACTGAACCTCTGAGTGACCCAACCTAAGTCCTGGGAGGATTACCTTTACCACCAGTGGGAGGGAGAAGGGTCAGGACAGAGCTTGATCTGAATCCAGGGTTGATTCCTCTGAAAGATTTACCTTGGGAAAACAGTGAAGTCAAAGTCTTATCAGCTGACAGAGGCAATGACCGTGAACACACTCACTTTCCTGTCTCCATATTACTTACAAATATTTGTTAGGCACCGATTATGTGCTAGGCAATATCCTAGTGGTGGAGCAGAGATACTAAGAGAAGAAACATGAACCCAGACTTCAAGAAATTCATAGTGTAATTCATCAACTGTTCAGTCCATGATTGCTTGTACTACTGACATGATTTTAGTGATGAAAAAAATTATTCTAAAGAGATACATTGAAGTGTTCCGAGGAAAATATCTGAACAGTGGGTAGTAAGATTAGAATTATTTCCTACTGGACTCCCAAACTGCCCGCCCCTGCTGGGGGTTGCCCTATCCACTACACACTGTGACCCAGGGTGACTGTGGAGCACTGGGCTTTGATTCAGGAGGCTCCAGGCCCACGCACATCAACCTCATTTTATATGTAGCCAGCCACTTACCTTCTCTGAGTACTGTGATTTCTTTTGCAGAGTTGGGTAATAATCCCTTTTGACTTACCCATTAGGACATCTCATTCTTTCTCTCAACAAATTCAACAAATATTTCCTGACCTCTCAGTCTAGTGGGCAAAGGCAGGGAATGACATTAGTACAGTAAAATATGATGAGGCTATGCTGGAGGAATGAGATGGCCACCAGGGAAGAAGAAAATTAAAATACAATGGGATGGTAAAGGAGGAATAATTTATCTGGGAGGAAGTGCATTAGGGAAGGTCAGTCACCAGCAAAGCAAGAACAACAGATGGGGACATGCTCATCTTCAAGAATCTCACTCTCATAATTTCATGATCCTTTAAGGTCAAATCCATCAGGCAGAATTCAGAAAGTAAAACACAAAAGATATTTCAGGCAATAAACAGGGGCTGCAAGTTTTCTCCTGGCCTGACCCCTTACCCACCCAAATGCTTTTTCCAACACCCTCCTTCATTGTCTTATATTGTGACAGGTGATACATTAGTCAACCCCTGAGGCCAGAGATCTTTTATTTCTTATCTGAATCCTGAACTCTGTCATAAATCAAGGGCAGAAGAGCATGTAACTATTTATATTCCAATCCACTCAGCTTTGCCCTCATTTTGAGATTATTTTCCATCCCAGCGTTCTTAGAGTAGTGAGCATTCTATGTTTAGGGCAATGATCAAATCTTTATCAGATATCTTTCATAGCAATCATAAGAATAGAAAAACAAAACAAAACAAAACAAAAACAACAAAACAAACAAACAAACAAACAAAACTCCTCAAGCCTCAAACTATCTCATATCATAGACAGGAAACCTAAGGAAGAAGGGGATTAGCTACTTGCCCAGGATCAACCATCTGGTCAGAGGTGCAGCCAGGATTCTAACCCAGGCAGTCTGAATCCAGAGATTTTTGCTGTTGACTTTAATGTGAAGGAGGCATTGATTAGCTGGGGATGCAGTCCTACAGCATGCCCCAACTTTGCAAGGAGCATTTCTGGCCTATCCTGTTTCATCCAGTGTTTCCAAGTAGCAGGAAGACACGACAGATCATCTTCTCCACATATTGGCACAAATGCAAGACTCTGTACCCAGGGAAGCTCCTGTGAGGGCCAACCACGTGGCTAGATGTACATAGTCATTTAAAATAATCCTTATGGAGAACATAGCATTATATGACCAATGCTTACAAGACAGTGAAAAAAGCAGAAGATAGAATTACATGTGAAGTGTGAGCAGATGTCTTAGAAACATCCAGGGTCAAATCACCAGCAAAATCATGGAGAGCAAGGGATGGAGCCATTTTCATCTTAACATCCTCACTCTCACTTCTTTATGATGCCCAAAGATCAAATCCGAAGTACAGAATTCAGAGTAAAGCACCAAAAATATTTCAGAAAGAATCCCTTGGAAGCCTGCTCTCCCCAGGGCTCCCATTTTGCTCTAATTTTGATCTCATGTCAATGTTTACTTACAAGTAAACATTTCCCCGTCTTCCAATATCCATACACTCCACACCAAAGGCTTATGGAAGGTTGTCACTGAGCATCACATGTCCTTATGCTTCCCAGAGCATGCAGAGACTGCTTATTGATGATGATGCTCCCCAAATACTTCCTGATTTGATGTATGAGCGAGAGAGGGAGTGAGGAAAACTTAGGACTGATTGGATCATCATTGTAATCAGACGTGGTTCAGTTTGGATGCCTTATTTTAAAATAGAAGTTGCTATTTCTTAATATTCCTGCATGCTTCCTGTTCCAGTTTACACATGAGAAAAAAAAAAAGCAGAGAAGAGGCCATGGATCCTGAGGTGGCAGCTTGGAACAGGTACTCCTGTGGGTAGGTTACCCCAGGACCTTCTTTCAGAATTTTCATAAAATTGAGTTCAACAGTGATGCCATTTTATGTTTATCACTTACAATTGACTGTCCACAAAGACTGAATATTCCAGACATATGCCTTTGAAACCTAAATGTTTTGCTCTTTTTCCTTGCTGAAGGAAGGCACAGAACTTTCATGTTTCTTTTTGGCTGGGGACGTTGTGTACCTCCACTTCTCCCTGGAATGATAGGCAGAAGTGAGTCTGTGAAGGTGAGGTCCCTTCACCTCTGTGCACAGTGCTGGCGTGCAGGAAGGTTTCCAGAATGTCTCCTCTATGTTTGCAAAGCATATCTGTGTCTCAGTTTATCAGATGCTAACTAATCTTATTTTACAGTCAAAAGAACTAATGCCCAGAGATGTTAAATGATATTTTTCAAAGTCACTGAGTGTCAGAGTCAGGGGGATCATTGTTAGAAATATTTGGGGTCCTGGGCACCCCAGGAGTCAAAATAAACACTTGGAGACTAATTAGTTCTGTGGGCAGGGCAGGAATTTTACTTCCGTTGCATAGCAATCAAAACCAAAGCAGGCGCACCAAGCAGGCAGCCGGCTCAGCCTTTACCCCTTGGTTTCTCTGTTGCACAACAAGCAGATATTACTATTATTTTAAAAAACCTTTCCAAGTTGAGAAAGAAATTCTCTGGCTTAAGGGAAGAGAGGTGGTTGGCGTCAGGTGCCAACTAGAAGCAGTTGGCATTGTTGAATTAACCTAGGTGTGAGGAGAGGTGACTTGGACTTAGAGCAATGACTGTGGGATTGGAGCTGGCATTGTGGCAGAGCTGTTGAGGGTGTGCAGAAGGAGGGAGGGAAGCCCCAGGGCCTACATGGGTAGCCTCCTCCCTTCCCTGCCCAGTGATTTGAAATCTGGCTGGTGACACTGTGTTCCTGAGAGGTCCTGGCCTTCTATCACAATTTCCTATGCAGTAGACAGGGATCCTAAAGAATAAAGTGTCCTGGGACCACCAGTTCCACCATACCCACTGTTTTAGTCATTTTTTTTTCAAAGTTGTGACTTAAAGACCAGAAAAAAACAGTTTTAGGGATGATAAGTGGGGGTGACCACCTTCAGTTACCACTCAATTAATCTCTATCAGGAAATTAATTCACTGATTGGATTAATGCTTTCATAACCCACTCATTTCACCTCTGAATGTTCTTGCATTGTTTCACACATGAGCTTTTGGGAACACCTCACATCCAAAATATAGAATTCTGCTCTTGATCTCCAAAAGTTCATGACCATCTCACAATGGGAAATACATTTAGTTAATTTCCAAGAGTTTCCATAGTCTCAACAGTTCTAAGAGTGTCTAAAAGTTCAAGTCCGAAGTGTTTTCTGAAACTCAGGGCAATCTCGCAGTTTGAGTTCCTATAAAAAAATCAAAAGCAACTTACAAGTATCAACTATGTAAAGGTATGGAGGAAAGACAGAGGGATGAATTTGCCATAGCTTTCCTATGTTCATATATGAATACACCACAATGAATCTCCACACCACATACAACCACAAGAATGGGATCCTAATTAGAATAAGTTATACTCTATGTATAGATATATGTCAAAATATTCTCTACTATCATATATATATCTAAAAAGAACAAATAAAAAATAAAAATAAAGGTACAGAGTCAATAGTCCCATTCAGAAAAATAGGAGTATAGAAAGAAGGATGGGACCAAAGCAAGACTAAAATCCAGCTGGACAAACAAGTCCTGTAGTTTTATGTCCAGCATCTGGAGCACATGGCTTTGTGATATTCTCTCTAAAAGGCTTGTGTAGCTCTGCCCCGGTGTCTTTGCTGGTTGCAACCCACATGGCTTCTCTGTTGGCTTGTCTCTGCTCAATTCCTGCAACTTTGGTGGGACAATGTCTCACATTTCTGGCATTTCTTAATCCCTGGGGTCTCCACTGCAGCTTTACTTCCTTCTCACATTTCTACACTTCCCCCTTGCAGGGGCTGCCCTCAGGGATTCCAGCCCTGGGACAACTCTGACTTTTTGTTATTGTACTTGGGGTGGGGAATGATAGTGTATTTTTAAAACTATGCTGGATAGTTGGCAGAAATATGACTTGGTTATATCCCTGAAGGCTATAAACACTCTTAGAGGGATTTGGTTACAGAGCAAATCTTTATTTTCTGATTAAGTAAGTTTATGGGGATGTATTTCAATGACAACTTGCCAGGATAAAATGTGATGCCTATGATTCAACTTGACAAGGCTGAATTACTCACTTATTCAATTAAATGCTAGTCCAGATGTAACTGTGAAAAAATGTTTTAGTTAGGGTTAACATGAAATTAGTCAATTTCAAGTACAGGAGATGATCCCTGGGAGGTGGACCTATCCATCCATCAGAAGGCCTTGAAAGCCAAGCTAGCAGATGGTGAACAGGGCTTGTCCCTGAGAAATCCTGCAACAGCTTGTTTTTTGTCCAGGGAAATCCATTTCAGACATCTGATCTCCAGAGCTGTAAGACTATAAACATGGGTTGTTTTAAGACATTATAGTGGTGATAGTTCATTATAACAAAATAGGAAGATAGCACAGGTACAGAAAGGCAGCACAAAGGGAAGAGATAGAAGAGGGCCAGCAGGTGGCCAGAGGCTAGGTGCACAGAGATGTGGTAGGAGACAGGTAGACAAACAAACAGATAGAGAGACTGCAGGCAGGTGCGATACAGAAAGGAAGACATACGGGAGGGCAAAAACAGGTAACAAGAAGATAGAATGGCAGGCAGTAGGTGCAAAGATCGGGCCTTGTCCCTACCAGTATTAGTGGAGCTTCCTGAGATGCAGGTGGAACCCATTCTTGGACTTTAACACAATACGTTGCACGGGGAAGGGGACTTTGGTGGAATCCGGCAGCAGCTCAAAGCGAAGCAGGGTAAGGGCCACGGCCACCTTCATTTCATTCATGGCAAATTGCTTCCCGATGCAGTTCCTGGGCCAGGGAGGGACAAGGCATAAAAAGTGGCCTCAGGTTCCATCGTGAGCTGGCAAGGCATTGGCCCTTGAGCCCCAGCCCAAAGCAGGGCCTTCTCTCATGGGACCAGAACAGTGGTTTTCCTTATAGGCCCCTAACACATCTTCCCCCAGCCTGGCTTACACTCTCTTGACCTTGACATAGCCTACCACTGTTTCGGAACCAGCCCTGACCCTACTTCTGCTCTCACTGACATGAAATCTGTTAGGATAGTGCCAGAACTCTAAGGCAGAGTCTCATCACATGAATCTTTTAAACAGCAAGTCATCGGTTAGTTCACTCCCTTCACTAATAGTTTCTGGTTCCCCAGTTGTGGATACCACTAGTCAGGGCTGCATGGGGAGCAGTGGGCCACACTCTCAGGGTTCACCATCTATGGGAAAAAAAGTACCTATTCCTGAAAGGGGAGACACATATCAATGGAGAAAATCCTGGAGGATTCATCAGGTTTAGGATCCTTAAGCTGCAGCCATATCTGTGTCCATCTCAGTGGTCAGGCTCCTACCTCTCTCATACCCCTCATTCTACCAGTGTTGGTTGCCTTTTAATTCTATTCTGGAAATGTTGGGTTGTTGCTTCACTGTAGAGGGAGAGGAGCCAGGGACACAACACAGGCCCAGGAAAGCAAATACAGATATGACTATTAGTTTTGTCTGCTTCTTGTCTGTCCAGCCCCATTCCAAGCCCAGCTCATGTTCTTCAGGATGTCCTCCCTCCAACTCTGCCTACACATCTTCTAGGCTTAGGCCAATGACCAGTTGGCCTTCACCCCTCTCTCTCCAAGTCACCCCAGTGTTTTATTCAAGGATATACCACAGTCCAGGGCCTTTGACGGTTTCGAGGACATTCCACAGTTGTTCAATGAGTGGTGAGTGAGTGAAAAAAATGGAAGGAGGGAAAGATGCTCATCTTGGGTATAGGTATCTGATTCTGTACCACCAGTTTCTGCTTTTGTCCTGAACCAGCAGTGGTATTCTATATCTCTGTGTTTCCATCTCTAAGCATAGGACTTGGTGCAGGGAAATATATCTTTTCAATCTTTATGTGTGAATTAAGTTAAAGAAATTGAAAAGTACTCAGTAGACGACACTGAAAATAAATGTTAGTTCTACCTAGAAAATGATATATCTAGACTTTCCTATCCCTTCATGTCAGCAACATTATTTGTAGCCAATGTCTAGGAAAAAAGAAGTAGATCAAAAAAATCAAAATTTGGAAAAACCAATGTGAATTATCAAGTTGCTGAAAGCCTGTTCTAAAGCTAATAAGCATTTGAAGAATTCACATAATCATGAATCAGAAAAAAATCTTTGTTTCTAGTAATATTTACAAGGTGTATGGCAAAGTATATTGCAGAAGACAATTCCTGAGTGTTTGTGGATGGCCACAGCAGCCCTTTGGAGTATGCTTACCCAGCTTCATGGTTCCTTCAAGGTTCTATATTAGTTCTACCTAGAAAATGATATATCTAGACTTTCCTATCCCTTCATGTCAGCAACATTATTTGTAGCCATTATATGTTCTATACATATCAGGTGACTTTCAAGCAATATGCCATATACAAAATAGTAGATTTTTCCTCCAAGGCAATTTATTGTCCTCATTTTTATCCTTTTTGTCTGAAGTTGGACTATATGTGCTTTAAGTATAATTTTAAGGTAAGTTCTTACTTGTTTTTTCAAGTTTTTACAACTTGGAAAGCTACTGGAGGAACATGAACATTCACATGCAGTCAAAAATCATGTTGGGAGAGACTGCAAATGTGGAGAGAATGCCCATCGCTGTAAACTGTCTTCAAAGGGCAAAGTATCTGCACAGTTGGCATATGTCAAGCTTACAGAAAACAAACCCAAATCCACTCATCATTTGCTTCAGTGATCCAAGGATTAATGACTTGAACAAAAAGGGCGGTGGTTGGAGTAGAGACTGTGTGGGGGGAGAGGACTCTATATAATAAGGACCAAAACTAAGGGGCATAAAACTGAATTTATGTTTACATGAGCTTTCCTAATTCATAATCATATCCCTAATGTGTGGAAAACACCAAAACACACTGATGCTGAAATTTGTCTGGCCCTTAGGAAGGACAGTGGGCCAATGTCTCTGTGGCATAACTTGAAATGCAACCTGCTTTTGGGCACAGATATACCCACCCAAGTCTTCTTTGTTTCATTCACCATCTAAAAGGGCATATCTAGAGCTGCTACATGCAATGAAGGGATCACAAACATCAGGTTTGTGCCCAGAGACTTCTCTTTCCTTATCCCACCACCAACACAGGACAGCTCACCTAGATCCCCCTGAAAAAGGCAGGAATGAATGGCTGTGTCGAGTAGAACTGGGTGCAAATCGGAAAGGGTCAAACTCCTGTGGAGAGAACAGAATAGGTGAGGGTCAAGCCCTGCTTCCCACCCATGAGGGGACAGAATGCCCAGAAATAGGAGCAGGAGGAGGTATCCTCAGAGATTATTCCCTTTCCTTCCCTCAGAACCTCCATACCTCTGGGTTTGGCCACACCTTCGGGTTGTGATGAAGGCCATAAATGGATAGTGAGACAAAGATACCTGTAGGCAGATAGGAGATAAAGAGAAGACTTACTGAATCCATGAAGTAGGGCTATGGTCCCTTGGCCAGCAGGGGACCTGCAGACCCCAAAGGCCTGGTGCCATAAATCATGTCTTTGAGTAGTATGAGTCAAGTACAAGGAGTTGGGGGAGGGCTTGGCAAAGTCCCTGAGCACAGGTGAGGAGCAGAAAACTACAATTCAGGAAAGAGAAGCAAGAAAACATCGGAGGCTCACAGTTTGTAGTAACCCAAGTGACCACTCACTTCATCAAATGCCTTCCATCAGTCTTTGGAGAATATAAACTAATTCACTTGATATTCACAAACACCAGTTGGAGGCAATTTCACAGTCTCTGAGCAGCAGTGAAATGCAAACGACAGGGAGGTTTTATCTTCATTTTTCAGATGAGGCACCAGAGGCTCAGAGAGGCTAAGTGACATTTCTATGATCACTCAGCTAAGGTGGGTCAGGGAAGAGGTCAGACCCAATGGTAGTTGAGATAATGGTGTCCTTCTGCCATGAGAGGGGACTCAGATGTAGCCATCAGCTGGTCTCTGCCATCTGCCTAAGGGCTCCTCAAAGACGAAACTATATCTGACTCCTGACATGCCCTCTGTCCCTGTCATATTCTTTCCCCAACCCCCCCCCCACTTCTCATGAAATGAGAATTTTAGGGCTGAAGTCCCGAAACCACACCCAGAGGCTGTGAATATCCACGTGGAGAAGGTTCAGAGGGTTGAGTTATCATTGTGTTAACTGATACGTGTGCCCTTTTGCATGTATCACAGTAGAGTTATTTATACATTCTATCAAATATAAAGGATATTTCAAAAAAAATGTGAAAGTGAAGAAAGAAATTGTACATGTGAACTGTAATTGTTGAATCAAGAATCAAAACCTGTATAGGCAGAGGAATGAAAAGTTGTGCTCCATTTGTGTGCAATGTGTCAAGATGAATTCTACTGTCATGTACAACTAATTAGAGCAAAAATTTAAGAAAAAAGAACCAAAATCTGGAGTGTTGGAATAAAAAATATTAGTGTAGTCCAAATGGAGGTAACTATAGTCATGAGACCATAGACTCTAAAGGTGATTGAGTGATAGCCCTGGAGAATAAAAGAAGCTCATGATTCTATTCCAGTGAAATAAAAGAAAATTGAAAGGGATCTTAGGGATAGTTTAAGCCAATGTCCTAGATATAAAAAGTTCTTTTGGTGTTGAAGGGGAATTAATTTTTATTAAATTTTCTTGTGGCCCAGATAGGTGCCACCACTTTATATGCATCATTCTAACTAAAAAATGAGAAATGATTACTATAAGGAAAGGGGGACACAAATAGGTTCAGAACTGCTGAAGCACATGGGGATTTAGATTCTCCCTTGTCCCTGGGGAGAGCTTAGGTGAATTGAGTCTGAGATGCTCATACCTTTGGGTAAGGAACGTCCATCAGGAAAGGTGATAGGTTTGCTGAGTTTTCTGCCCACAGTTGGTACTGGTGGATAGATCCTCAGGGCCTCCTTGATGCACATGGTGGTGTAGGGCATCTGGTCCAGGTGGTCCCTGAGGTGAAGGCCATCCTGAGGGGCAGGCAGGGCCCAGGAAGACCAGCACCTTGCCCCTACCATAGGCAGGGCTCTCCCACCTCTTGAGCTCTCACTCACCAGGTGATGGAGGCTCCGTCCCCCAGGAGGCTCTGGACCTCCTCCCTGCACTTCTGCTGATGCTCAGGGTGTGTGGCCAGAGCATAGAAGATCCAGCAGATACCACTGGCTGTGGTGTCATGGCCCTCAAACATGAAGGTGTCCACCTCGGCACGCAGGTCCTCATCAGACAGGCTGCTCCCATTCTCCATCTGGGGAGTCCATGGATGAGAAGGCAGGGTTTGTCCCTCCCTCTGCTCCTGGGCAAACCCTCAGGCTTCTTCCCACACATTTACTTTGGCAAACAGGAGGATGTCCAGGAAATCCAAGTGCCTCTTCTTCTTGATCTTCTCCAGCTCTCCCTCATCCTTCAGTTGAGCTTTCCTCTGCCTGATCACTTGGTCTGTCTCAGGTCAATAATTACCAGACAAAATCAAGGGCTACAGCAACTACCAGGAGTCATGTGTGCCACCTTCCCCAATCTGGGTGCCCTATAGAGCACAGGATGCATTTGGGAGCAGGTGTGTAGGCAAGTAGTGGGGGTTCAGCACTATTTGATGCAGGTCAGCACTGCTTTCAGGAGCACAGCACGTGGAGACTCTGCATGAGCTCCTGGAATGGGTCTCATTTCACATTACCAATGTGAGGGCATAGGCAACCACTTCCACGCTGCCTGACCCCCTAACATTTTGGCTCCCAACACTTGCACTAGGGAAGTGCCCAGCATAAATGTGTTCCAAATCCTTCAGGGGCACCAGGAGACCTGGCTGTGCCTGAGGGGTTATTCCCAGCTCCTTTGGGCTAAGCCTGGTAAAGGAGGAGAAACAGTAGAGAAGACAAAACCTGTGTGCCTATGGGCAATCTGGCAGGCATGGTTGGTCCAGCGACCAGCAGAGGTCAGTCTATAGATGATGTCATTCTGATGAAAGGCATTCCGCACACGAGAAGGTATCAAGTAGCCCAGGTCACTAATAGCCTTGATGTAGGACTGGGAATTCCTGAGGGAGAGCATGCACAACAGACTGATGATAGGGAGGTCTGACCTGGAGGCAGAAAGGACTCTGAGATGAGATTTACTATGTGATGGAGACAGGCAACACCGAGACACAGGACTTTAGAAGGTGGCATGAGCAGTCAGTCTTCCACCTGTGTTGGGATCAGGGTTCTGTGACTGGTACAGGGTTGAGTTTGCTCAGGAATTAGAATATGGCCTGGGGCTGGGGTTAGAATCTGGCTTTTTATGAAGGTAAGCTTCCAAGTCTTTCTATGCCTCTCAGGTGAGTCCCCACCACTTGGTGAGAACAAGGACCCTATAGTTGAAGGCTTGTCACTGACCTGTCCAGCTGAACACTGTCTTGATAACTGAAGGCGCACTTCATGATGGAGTCCAGAGTCATCAAAGAGATGTCTTGAGAGATCTCAAATGAGTCCTGGTTAGTAAGCTTCTCCCACTTGTTCTGAGGTGGCAAGGGAACACTGATCTCAGTCCTCTCAGAATGCATGTGCTGTAAGGCTCAGCCCTCTGTGTGTCTAAGTATTCTGATAGAATTTCTTCATGTCATGAAGCAAATGTATGAAAGCAAGTTCAGGCTCTAAAGCAAGTATTTGTATTTTATCACAAACTTTTATTATAAAGTTAAATATATATTCTCATAATGGTATTGCTTTGGTTTGAATTTAAGGAAGAAGTTATTATGAAAATTGTCTTTTGCTAAGTCAGAAAACCTTTTTTTTTTTTTTGGAGAATAAAGGAGAGGAGTACCCTGCTTTTCTGAGACCTGAGCTAGTCCACAGGGCCAAGTAAGAAGATCCCATTTGAGGGTATAAAAGTTTGCAGCATTATGAATCCTAAAGATCCAGGATGTGACTTCAGGAACTTCAATTTCTTTTCCTTTGACAAACTTCTGCTGAGCATATATAGGTAATAAAAACATCAGCTTTGGTGAAAGGTGATTATATAATAGGGTGGTTGTGAGATGTGGGAGCTGGTGTCCATTTCAGTGCATGCATTATGCAAGTCCATGCAAAGGCCAAACAGAAGCCCTAGGCACTCAGGCCAGAGCATGACTGAATTTTATCCTAGGAAGTGCACCTGCCACTGAAGATGCCATTGCCCAGGCCAGCCAGGGCTAGGTAGACCTGCTGTTTGATACAACTGACTACTCCTCTAATCTACTGTGCTGAAGGCTTAGAAATGGGAGGTGGAGTCTATATCCGCCATGACTGATGGCTGTGGAATCTGAATATGTACTGTGAGTGGATGAATGGAAATGAGAGAGAGAGAGAGAGAGAGAGAGAGAGAGACTGACTCACCAGCATCACTCTGACAGAGTCAGCCATGAGTCCCAGGTAGGGCTTCAGGATGTCATAGTGGAAAGCTGGGGTCAACATCCGGCGGTGCTGGAACCACGTCTGCCCATTCAACAGGAGCAAGCCATACCCTGGGTCATACATGGTTGTGTGCATGAGTGAGTGGTCAGTAGGATCAGAGGGAGACTTGGACAATTTGAAAGAAACAGATGGTGGGAGAAGAAGATCCAGATTGCAGAACTTCTTTGGACAAAGACAGTAATGACTGGCACTTTTCAGAAATATGAATTTCCCAGTTGGGCTAGTGTATCTGATGTGATTATGACAGCTGTGAGGTAATTGTTAAAGGAGTTGAGAACAGGGTGAGGAGGGGCATAAATAAATATCAGACTGAAAATATTTGGAGATAATTAGAAGGCAATGTAAAAAGAGCTGAGCCTCAGGAGGGCTTTCAGCTGCATGAGGAAGTGGTGAGGTTCTAGTTAGAAGAAAAGAAATGAGGCTTGATTTAGGGAGGGGTCATCATATTATATCAACTCTTATTCTCTGTGAATCAGAGAAAGAGATCTTGCTGAGAGTGACTGGGGAGGAACTAGGTTTAGATATACATACCAATCCAGGGAGCCAGGAATCTGTAAGTAGTTTTAGCTTTGGGGTCTGAAAGCAAAGGAAAGACTTTTCAGAAAAGTATCAGTGACCAAATAAGGTAGCCTATAGGCAAGTGTGATTGAGGCATGGACTGCCATGAGTTCTTGGTGACTGTCAGTTAGCAGTCTGTTGATCACTTCCCACTGGGTCCCAAGCCTTCAGTCTCTGCCCTGATAGTCAGTTGGTCTCAGGAAGGTAGGCTCTGGAGACTAGCCACTGAACACCCCCTGCCCTGTAATGAAGATTTGAAGTGTAGAACATGACCTTAATGACAAGGAGGAAGACAGCAGAGTCTTGTGGTTTTTCTACAATGGGTAGTCAGTCTTTCTATGACACAGAACAGGGAGGGATATAGTCAGTGTGGATAGAAGGTTCATTTTTAACATCCTGGGCAATTTGTGTTATAGATCAGATCAATTTAGTTTACAAAATTGAAAAGGAATAAAAGAAAAACAATTTTGGTGCTGCATAGCTGTTTTATTAAACATTCAGCAGTCAGAATAATATATAATTGCTGCCTTTGGTCTGGGTTGTGGCGTGGGTAAAGGGCTGGAAGAGGGTTCACACATTTAAATTGCCACTTTTTTTTTCTGGAACTTTATAGACACAGTGTATGTACCCAGGAGAAAAGAGCTGCTGCTGCCGGGATGGGATTTCATTCTCACCTGATCTCCCCAGAATCATCTTCATATAGTCAGGATCGTAAATCATGAAGAAGATCCTACTTCCCCATACCCAGCGAGGACAGGCACTTGGGAATTTATCTACCCATTTCAGCAGCAGTTGCAGTTCCTGGTCCATTTGGAGCTGTCATCAAGTGAAATAAAATCAATATGTTTTCCTTAAAATTCAGTTTTTGGAGTAGGAATGAGAGGTTTAACAGCTATGGGAAGGTTGGGCTGGATAGATCAGAGTCAGGCTATTTGGAAGGACCTGTGTTCCAGTCCAGACCCTTGCTGTCTCCCTATCTATAGGCTCTCATTCAGAACTTCCCTTAGAACCTTACATAAATACTTGATAAATAATATTCAGGGATGGACTCCAAGGTGCACAAAACTCCTTCACACATTTTCATTATAGTTTGATTGTGTTCTTCACAATTTCATACATTAAATTGCTAACTCTTAATACCTCAAAAAGTGATGTTAGTTGAATGTAGGATTTTTATAGAGGTAATCAAAGTGAAGTGAGTTTATTGGGGTGGGCCCTCATTCAGCATGACTGTGGTCCTTATAAAAAGAGGAATTTGGGATATAGCAGTATGTGCAGAGAGAAGACAATGTGGAGGGAAATAGGGAGAAGATGGCCAAAGACTCAGGTCAGCAATAAGTACCTCCTTCAGAGCCTATGAAGGAAACAGCCTTGTCAACACCGTGAACTTGGATAATACATTTCTGTTGTATGTGTTTTCAGTCTGTGGTTCTTTGTAATAGAGCCCTATCAACCTAGTACAATTATACAACGTTTAAGGCATTCCTGAGGTCAGGGAGGGAACATTAGGTTTATCCTGAAGAATGAGGAAACCAATATTAGATGATATGCCCACGTGATTGCATGAAAACCAAACCTGCTGACCCCAGAGTGTCCTTTCCCTGTGTTCCCACAGTTCTTGGGTGTTGATTTATTATCATATTTCAATTCAATCTTTTAATCCGAGGCCCTGTGCTGACAAATTTGGCTTCAATATCTGTCATCTCCATGTTTTCAGAGACCAGCATACAGCATGGCTCGTGGTAATTATGTCTTATTTTTGAAGAAATGAATAAGTGCATGAAGGAATCAATGAGTTCATGTGGAAGAATGAATGGTGAGTCTTCATTAGAATTCTTGTTGCCAGGGACAGGTATAATCTTGGGCTAATGTAAGAAAAAGAAAAAGGAAAAAAAAAAAGAAGGTTGGGGCATTGAGGTACTGAGTGAAGTCCAAGTACCAGGGCAACCAGCATGGAGAAGGGACAGAACTAGAGACTATGAGCTGCCAGTCCTCTGAGTCTCTTGCATTCGTTCATCTGGCAAATATTTGTTGAGGCCTGCTGTGTTCCATGACTTTTCTAGAAGCTTGTGATAAAGCCATGAACCAACAGAAATACTCCTTGCTTTTGTGCAACTGAGGTTCACATGGTGACCAGGGCTACCCTTCCTGTGCTGACAAATCTCCATGTTACCACAGGTCACATCTGTGTGGTGTGCTGAGTCCTCTTATGAAAATCTGATTGTGATGATATAGCCACAGGGTCCACCTAGTCCTCTCAAGTGTGGCTAGCATTGCAGAAAGCTCTTAGGATTCACCTACTGGGGGAATAGAAGGGGGAGATAGAAGAAAGAAGGGGGAGATAGGTAGAGGTGTGCAAAAGTTTTTTCTACAGTCAATAAGTGAGTATATGAACAAGTAGAAGGAAGAATGGATTCATTCATTTTTTTATTGGATAACTACTTGATGAGAACTTACTTTGTATGAATTGCCTTCTTGGAGCTAGGGATAATCAGTGAACAAATACAGTTTCTGCTATCATGTAGCTTATGTTCTAGTGGAATAAGTCTGGGACAGTCAATCCTGACTTGAACTGAGAATTGTCCTGCTTAAATTCCTGAAGAAGGCTACTCTATATTCTCCTGTCATTTCCTTACAGAAGCTTCTTTTGTCCTTTAATCTAGTATGGAGCCTGGTTAGTGAGAGCCCTTACCCTCCAGTTATATGGCTGTGTCCCCTGCAGGGACCTGGGGGACTCTGTTCAGCACTGTTATGCATTCATTTGGATTGCTTGGTACCCAAGGTAGTCTGCTGCATGCTAATGCTGCTCTGGGTACTGTCATTGGTTAACTACACATAGCATTCAAGTTCCTAACTTAGGTAGCAGAGCTAGTTAATAAATGACAATCTCTATAAGACTAGAAATATTTTTCTATAACTGTTATTAGCTAACGCAAGTTAAAAGGTAACTCAGGACTGTAATATTATTTATGTAAATGATATTATCTATTTGTCAAGTCTACAAATAATCTAATGTGTATCAGTGTAATGGAAATTTCCCTGGAGAAGTCGTTAATGGGTCATCATATCAGCAGCTAGTTCTGAAAAAAAAAATCATTCAGTTGGTGACACCTACATCAAACAAAAGTTCACAATGTTTCAAAATCAACAAATAATCTAGAAGTTTTTGGTATAGCAATTTGCATAATCAATCTGAGTATTTCTCTAAGCCAATTCTAATGGTTCCTATATTTGGTTCCCCATATGCTGATAATTATTTGGCATCCTCATAGAAAGTGGTAGCTCTGTGTACCTCACCTCCAAGGTTGCCAGTAGTTGTTCCTTTCTCTCCTCCTAGTGACTCCATACCTATACCAGGCTATGAAGGGGTTTGTAGTACAGGGAGGGGATGATTGGCTTGGTTCTAAGGATATCACAGTCAGGGTGTGTGGGAGGAGATTGGAGAGGTTAACAGGTCGTGTTTAATGAATAAGTAAAAAATTAGTACTACTCAATTGCCGGTCATCCTGTCTCCCTCATTCATTCATACCACTGTTAGGGTTTCAGCTCTAAATCACCCATTCTGGAAAATTCCTTAGTTTTAGGCAAACCAAATCAGTTTGTCCCTTCTCTGGATATCATTCACCCATCACAGAGGAATGACTACTTTCTTGTGGACAGACACATTCTGAGATTCATGTCCATTGTCACCATACACCAAGAACTCCATAGGGCAGAGATTCCATAATACTAATGTCTGTGATCCCGGGCAACCTCAGGCCAGGTACAGAGGACAGCATTGAGTGGCGGGGCAGGGAAGCCTTATTCTTTGAGAATAGATGAGAGAACTAAGGGTGCTCAATCTGAAGAGGAGACTCAGAAAGGAACCACAGAGTTTCTAGGATAGATGGCAGATCTGCATAGGGAAGGAGCATGTGACAGAGCTGAGTTAACAGCATTACAGAATTCTTGTGAGGGATGAGCTCACCTGAGAGGTGAGCTAGGTGTTCCCTGGAGGTCATATCTGCCGGTCACACAAGAGGCTTTGCCCTGTGGACTTGTTGACTAGGCTCTGAGAGCTCTGGCCTCCCTGCCCTCCTACTCCCTTCCTCCTTGTTCCTACCTTGTGCCCAAAGAGCCAGTGGGAGGGCGGGGATGGGAACTGCTGGGTGGCTTTGAGCAGCCATTGCCTGCGAAGGTAGAACTGGGCTGCCTTGAACAGCAGCAGAAGCAGGCAGAGCAGGGAGGCCAGCTGGAGGAACCCAATGATGCCGCCCTGGAGTCTGAAGAAGCTCAGTGCAGAGACGCTCATGGTGCAGCAGCTTCTAGATTATTTGCTGTTTCTTAGTGTCACTGAACACCCACCTGACCTACTCTGCCTCTGCCTGGAAATATATCCCTCCTACCTGTGGGAGGGAGAAAGTAGAGGGCGGAGCTTGACCTCAGAGTCCAGAGTTGGTTAATATGAAAGATCCACCGTGGAAGACAGGGATTTTGGTCAGCTGATAGTGATAGGGGTCATACGTATACTATTTTACCCCTCTTCCTTTCACTCATAAATATTTATTTATTCATTTATCTGTTGACCACTTTCCCTGTTTTTTTTCTTTTTTTAATTTGAAAGCGAGATTATTTTTTATTTGTACACAGTAACAGTACAGTGTGATATTTCAGCACACGGATGCAGCGTGTACTGATTATACAAGGGTACTTATCATTCCCATCTCCTTTAACATTTATCTTTTCTTTCTCTTTTCCGTTGACAAAGTTTTATTTTTTAAATATCAAACAAGATTATCATACAAAAACAGCTATTCTGCTAAAGCACTGTCTAAAGTGGGGGTCTCCATGCCCTGGGCCTCTTCCCAAACATCATGGCTTTGACTGCTGCTCTACTGCTCCCGCAGAGAGTTCCTGGAGTACACTTAAGAAGTTCGGCTCCTGTGTATTTGCTTTAGAATCACCAATGTCAAGTTCTCGTAGTAGATGGTGAGTGACCCTCAGTGAGACTGCAGAGCACCTAAAGTATCTATCTCTTGGGTAGCTAGTGCTTCCTGGTGTCCAGGGCTGTGGTGAATGAGTGTCTTGCATTGCTCCGTGAAGCATTCAGTCACTTCTTGAGGGGGCTGAGCATGCTCATGTGGGCTCTGGGCACATTTGCCAGCTCCTACTGCCTCTGATGGGTGAAGTCTTAGCTTCAGCTCACAAGCCTTATCCTGTAGCTTCTCCCTTCTTGGTACATTAGCAATGAATTCTTTGGTGCCCCTCCTTTGAACTGAGCATGCCTGTTCTCCATCCCATGCTATCTTTACTTTTCTGGAGCAGGTAGGGTTTCCTTCTGCCTTTACACACCTCCCACTGGCTTTTAACCCCTCTGCTGCAGGAGCCTTTTTGGTCATGTTCTTCATGTACTGCAAGCGAGGACGCTCGACCACTCTCTGACCTCACACTCCTTTCTCTGACCTCACACTCCTTTCCTTTTGTCTTGGTGCCAAGGGGAGTGTTAGAACAGATCACAGAAGCCTTCTCAGCCGTGACCTGGGACATCCTCAGTGTCCCTCTTCCTCCCATCCTTCCTAGCCTTTAGTGACTACTGTTTTACACTCTACTTCTATGAAACCAGCATCTTAGCTATAATCAATAAATGGACCAAAGAACTGATCAGACACTGCACAGAAGAAGAAATTCTGTCAATCAACAAATATATGAAAAAATGTTCGACATCACTATCAACTAGAGAAATGCAAATCAAAACTACACTGAGATTTCATCTCACTCTAGTCAGAAGGGCAACAATGAAGAATACAAGTAACAATAAATGTTGGCAAGGGTGTGGGGGAAAAGGCACACTCATACATTGCTGATGGAACTGCAAATGGGTGCAGCTACTCTGGAAAGCAGTATGGAGATCCCTCAGAAAACTTTGAATGAAACCACCATTTGGCCCAGTTATCCCACTCCTGGGTATATACCAAAAGGACTTAAAATCAGCATACTACAGTGATGTAGCCACATCAATATTTATAGTGGTTGAATTCACAATTGAGCTAAGCTTTGGAATCAACCTAGGTGCCCTTCAACAGGTGAATGGATAAAGAAAATGTGGTCTATATACACAATGGAATATCACTCAGTCATAAAAAGAATGACTTCATGATATTTTCAGGTAAATGGATGGATCTGGAAACTATTATGCTAAGTGAAATATTCCAATCCCCAAAAACCACAGGTCAAATGTTCTTTCTGATATGTAGATGCTAACACACAAAAACGGGGGATGAAGAAGCATAGAATTTCAATAGATTAGACAAAAGGGAATGAAGAGAAAGGGGGGGACAGGATTAGGAAAGACAATGGAAAGTATCTGACTTAAATTTCCTATATACATATACAAATACACAATAGTGAATCTCAGGTATAATCACAACACTGGGATCCTAATTAGAATAAAAGTGTACTCCATATTGGTCTAAGTATGTTAAAGTATACCCTACTGTCATGAATAACTAAAAAGAAGAAAAATTTTAAAAAGAGAAAACATGGAATTTGTATTTCTGTGACTGATTGATTTCACTTAATTCAGTGTCCTCCAGTTCCATGCCAGTTGCTGCAAATGCTAGGATTTTATTCTTCTTGTGGCTGAATAATATCCCATTGTGTATATACCATATTTCCTTTATCCATTCTTCTGTTGAGAGACACCTTGTTTGAGTCCATATCTTGGCTATTGTTCATAGCACAGCAATAAACTTGGGAATGCAAGTATCTCTTTGTTATGCTGATTTCATTTCTTTTGGATAAATGCTTACTAGTAGGAAAGAGGGATCATATGGTAGTGCTGCGCCCCTCCCCTGACTCAGGCAATGGCAAGGCCCTACTGAGGTGGATGGTGCAAGGCGTTTCATCCTCTGGAGGAGCACGGTATGTTTCTGGGAATGGGCTGGTTTGTTTTTGTATTCCTTTAATAAGTATAGTTGCGATTTCTCATATGACCATTAAGTATGAGGAAAAAACATGACTTTCTCAATTAATGCAACTACTTCTAAAGAATAGAACTATTTGCTCTAAATGCAATGATTCAGCTGTGGATCGTAAATTGTTAATGTCTAATGAAAAACTCCCTGTATTCCCGTCAAGGAAGTTTTTGAGAAATTAAATCAAAATCTAGAGAAGAAAAATTAATGTTAAGAAGACAGATTAGTGCTTAGTACTGGGCAACTTGGTCTTGTTCCTGTGCACAATGGTTTGTGCTCTTACTCTTGTTTGATTAAAATTAATAACAAGTCAACCACTTGCCGTAACCATAGCACAGGTTCCAGTCAGTAAGTCAAGAAAGAATAGTCAAGGTATAGGCCAATAGTTTGGGACATTTCTAACTATTATTAAAAGTTAACTAAGCAGAAACAGCTCAAAGCAATACGCGACTGAAAGTACAAATGCTTGCTTATGCATAAGCCAAGATACATTCTTCTATTCTAATTGTAGCTACGTCATATTTTGTTTCTTTGAATAATGATTCCTGTTTTGTAACCACAAAGTACTGTGAGCCTGCCAAAATGAAAAGTATATATGATCAACTTCACAAGTAAAGATGGGGATCAGCACCTTCACTTTGGTGTCTGTGTTGTTTCTCTACCCCTCTTTCGCCGACTCCTCACCATCCGTTTGTCTCCTGAGACCCCCTGTTGGAGCTGGACTCCGACATGGTAGTTCAATTTTTATCTTTTTGAGAAATCTCCCACTGTTTTCTGTAATGGCTGCACTAATTTACACTCCCACTGACCTTGTATCAGAGTTCCCTTTTTCCAGCATCCTTGTCACCTTGTCATTCTTTGTCTTTTTGATTATAGCCATTCTAATTGGGGTGAAATAATATCTTTATGATTTTGATTTGCATCTCATCTCTGTGGTGGCTAATGATATTTGGCATACAAGTTCCCTCCTCTCCCTTCTCCTCCCATCACTTCCCTTTATCTAATCTAAGGTAATGCTATTCTTCCCTAGTGCCCCCTGCCTTATTGTGAATTAGTCAAATATTGGCTATTATCCGCATATTAGAGAAAACATTCAGCCTTTGGTTTTGTGGGATTGGCTTATTTCCCTTAGTATGATATTCTCCAACTCCAACCATTTACTGGCAAATGCCATAATTTCACTCTTATTAAAAGCTAAATAATATTCCACTGGGTAGATATACCACATTTTCTTTATCCATTCATCTATTGAGGAACACCTAGGTTAAAAAGCAATCATGAAATTTATTTGGAAAAATAAGAAACCCAGAAAAGATAAAGCAATCCTTAGCAAGAAAAGTGAAGCAGGAGGCATCACAATACCGGATCTTAAACTATACAACAGAGCTATAGTAACAAAAATATCATGGTATTGGCAGCAAAATAGACTTGTAGACCAATCGTAGCTATTGTGAATTGATCTACTATGAACATTGATGTGGCTTGTCACTATAGTATGCTGATTTTAAGTCCTTTGCGTATAAACTACAGAGTGTGATAGCTGGGTCAAATGGTGGTTCTATTCCCGGTTTTCTGAGGAATCTCCATACTGCTTTCCAGATTGGTTGCACCAATTTGCAGTCCTACCAGCAATGTATGAGTGTGCCTTTTCCCCCTACATTCTCATCAACATTTATTGTTGCCTGTATTCTTGATGATTGCCATTCTCACAGGAGTGAGATGAAATCTTAAGAGTAGTTTTGATTTGAATTTCTCTAATTGCTAGAGATGTTGAACACTTTTTCGTATATTTGTTGATCAACTGTATTTCTTCCCTGTGAAGTGTCTGTTCAGTTCTTTAGCTCATTTATTGACTGGGTTATTATATTATTTTTTTGGTGTTAAGTTTTTTGAGTTCTTAATATGTCCTAGATATTAACGCTTTATCGGAGGTGCATGTGGTAGAAATTTTCTCCCAATCTGTAGGATCTCCCCTCAAGTTATTGTTTTCTTTGCTGAGAAGGAGCTTTTTAATTTGATAAATCTCATTTATTGATACTTGATTTTACTTCTTGTGCTTTAGGAGTCTTGTTGAGGAAGTCAGATCCTAGGCTGACGTGGTAAAGACTTAGGCCTATTTTTTCTTCTATTAGGTGCAGTGTCTCTGTCTTAGTGCCTAAGTCTTTGATCCACTTTGAGTTGATTTTTGTGCAGGATGAGAGATAGAGGTTTAATTTCATTTTGCTACGTATGGACTTCCAGTTTTGCCAGCACCATGTGTTGAATAGGCTAACTTTTCTCCAGTGAATATTTTTTGGCACCCTTGTCAAGTATGAGATAACCGTATTTATGTGGGTTTGTCTCTGTATCTTCTATTCTGTACCATTGGTCTACAAGTCTATTTTGGTGCCAATACCATGATATTTTTGTTACTATAGCTTTGTTGTATAGTTTCAGGTCTGATATTATGATGCCACCTGATCACTTTTCTTGTTAAGGTTTGCTTTATCTATTCTGGGTTTCTTATTTTTCCAAATAAATTTCTTTTTTTTTTTTAAAGAGAGAGGAGAGGGGGAGGGAGAGAGAGAGAGAGAGAGAGAGAGAGAGAGAGAGAGAGAGAGAGAGAGAGAATTTATTTATTTATTTTAGTTTTTTTCCAGCGGACACAACATCTCTGTTTGTACGTGGTGCTGAGGATCAAACCCGGGCTGCACGCTTGCCAGGCGAGCGCGCTATCGCTTGAGCCACATCCCCAGCCCTCCAAATAAATTTCATGATTGCTTTTTTTCCCCAATATCTTTATTTCATTTTTATGTGGTGCTGAGGATCAAACCCAGTGCCTCACACATGCTAGGCAAGTGCTCTGCCACTGAGCTACAGTCCCAGCCCTCAAGATTGCTTTTTCTATTTCTATGAAGAATGTCATTGGTATTTTAATAGGAATTGCATTAAATCTGTATAATGCTTTTGGTAGTATGGCCATTTTGACAATATTAATTTCACCTATCCAGAAGCATAGGAGATCTTTTCATCTTCTGAGATTTTCTTCAATTTCTTTCTTTAGTGTTCTGTAGTTTTCACTGTAGAGGTCTTTCACCCCTTTTGTTAGATTGATTTCCAAGTTTTTTTAGGCTATTGTGAATGGATTAGTTTTCCTAATTTTTATTTCAGTGGATTCATCGCTGATGTATAGGCATACGTTTGCTTTATGGGTATTGATTTTCTATATTGCTACTTTGCTGAATTCATTTATTAGTTATAGAAGTTTTCTGGTGGAATTTTTTGGATCTTCTAGATATAGAATCATATTATCAGCAAACATTGCTGGTTTGAGTTCTCCTTTACCTATGTGTATCCCTTTAATTTCTTTTGTCTAATTACTCTGGCTAGAGTTTCAAGAATGATGTTGAATAAAAATGGTGAAAGAGAACATCCTTGTCTTGTTCCAGTTTTTAGCAGGTATGTTTTTTAATTTTTCTCCATTTAGAATTATGCTGGTCTTGGTTTTAGCACATACAGCTTTTATAATGTTGAGGTATGTTCCTACTATACCTAGTTTTTCTAGTGTTTTGAACATGAACATGTGCTGTATTTTGTCAAATGCTTTTTCTGCATCTATTGAGATGATCAGATGATTCTTGTTTTTAAATCTATTAATATGATGAATTACATTTATTGATTTCCATATGTTGAACCAACCCTGCATCCTTGGAACAAATCCCTCTTGATTGTGGTGCACTATCTTTTTAATATGTTTTATTATACAATTTGCCAGAATTTTATTGAGAATTTTTACATCTATGTTCATTGGGGATATTGGTCTAAAGTTTTCTTTCCTTGATGTGTCTTTCTCTGGTTTTGGTATCAGGATGATTTTAGCCTCACAGAATAAGTTTGGAAGGGTTCCCTCCTTTTCCATTTCATGGAATACTTTGAGGAGTATTGGTGTTAATTCTTCTTTAAAAGTCTTGTAGAACTTGGCTGGGAATCCATCTGGTCCTGGGCTTTTCTTGGTGGTAGGCTTTTGATGGTGTCTTCTATTTCATTACTTGACACTGATCTGTTTAAATCATGTATGACCTCCTCATTCAGTTTGGGTAGGTCATATTCTCTAGAAATTTGTCGATGTCTTTAATATTTTCTATTTTATTAGAGTATAAATTTTCAAAATAGTTTCTAATTATCTTTCATATTTCAGATGTGTCCATTGTGATATTTTCTTCTTCATCTTATATTTTAGTAATTTAAGTTTCCTCTCTTTTCCTCCTTATTAGCATAGCCAGGAATTTATCTATTTTATTTATTTTTTTCAAATATTCAACTTTTTAAAATCAATTTTTAAAATTGTTTCTTTTGATTTGGTTTTATTAATTTCAGCTCTGATTTTAATTTTTTCCTGTCTTCTACTGCTTTTGGTGTTGATTTGTTTTTCTTTTTCTAGGGCTTGGAGATGTATTATCAGGTCATTTATTTATTGATTTTTTATTCTTTTAATAAATGCACTCAATGCAATAAACTTTTCTCTTAGTACTGCCTTCATATCGTACCAGAGATTTTGATGTTGTATCAGTGTTCTCATTTACCTGTAAGAATTTTTTTTTATTTCATCCTTGATTTCTTCTACTATCCATTTGTCATTTAATAGTGTCTTCTATTTTTTATGTTATTGTTGATTTCTAATTTCATATTGTCCCAGAGATTTCTAATTTCATTCCACTGTGCTCTTTCATTTCCTTCATTTTTTTCTTTGATTTCACTCCTTATACTATCCTTTACTTCACATATCAATTTAACTATATACAATCTGAACTCCTTCTTGGACATTTCTTCTACTGTGTTATCAGTGGCTTCTGTTGTTGAAGCATTTGGTTTGTTTGGGGTACCCTATTCTCTTGTTTTTTCATGTTGTTAGTGTGTTTTCCCATCTAAAAGTATGGATCTAAGGCAGGATAAATTCTATCCTGTAGACCTATAGTGTCCTTGAAGGTTTCCAATGCTTTGCCTTTATTGGTGAGACCAATATCAACAGCACCCAGTGTACACAATATATAGCCTTAAACTTAATAGCTCCCACTAAGGCATCTACTGCTTTCTTGCATTAAACCAAAATGATGAGTTCAATAATTATCTATAATACAAACAGATTTTTTACAATTCTGTTTACAATTTCAAATGGTGGATGAGAGAACAGAGGTAGAGTAGTATGTGATATTCACGAGGGAGAAAAAGAGAAGCTAGAAATAAAAATTCACAGGAAAAGTGGAGGAGGAGCCAACAGAGATTGGCTGTTGGTTGGAGAAAAATTGGAAAGAAAATAGACAAGAGAGAAGAAGAATACAAACAGAAAAAAAAATTAAAGACATAAGAATAGAACAAAAATGCAAAACACCATTCCTATATCATTGTCCTCCACACACTGATGCATAAAAAAATCCTGTTCCAAATATGGTAGAGAGATTAGTGAATCAAAAAATAAAATAAAATAAATCTTGCTGGAAAGTAGAATTGTCTCTGTCAGTGTTCAACAGTTTTTCTCAGCCCTGATTCTGACATCTCACCAAACCCAGATCAGCCCTCACAAACCCAGTCTCTATCCCACCCATCTGGGCTTCAGATACCTCAGGCTCAGCCATGCTGCTGTCCCAAGATCTCAATGCTGCTCCTACTTGCAGAGAGACCACCAGGGATACACTCATGCAAAGGAGCAACCTCGAGATGTAGCAGCAAGACAAGGGGCACCAGCTCTCTCAGCAGAAAGACTCCAGGTTCCTCCAGACCCACAGGCACCCCCACATTGGACCTGCAGGCCCCAGCTGGAGTCCCCAGACAGAGGCTCTTATGGTGGTAAACCTGCTAGCATCTGGGTCCCAGGCCCTGGCTGGTGTCCCAAAATGGGTGCAGCCACATGCAACCAAACTTGGAGTCTACCCTGAAGCAGTCCTCTGGGCCGTGGCAGCAGTAGTGGTGGTGGTGGTTGGTGGCAGGCAGCGGGTCAGCAGTAGCAGCAGCTGCAGTGGTAGCTACAACTGCAGCTGTGGGCCAGTATCACTAGGTGATCTCTGGGATCAGCAGCAGTGTTGGCTTCAGTTGCATCCGGGGCAGCAATTTCTTCTGTTGCAGCAGCACCCAGAAAGAAGACCTCCAGGTGATCTCAGGCTGGCAGCAGTGGAATCAGAGGCAGCAGCAATCTCTGCAGTAGTTTTATAGTTCCAGGTCTTACACTTAGACCCTTGGTTCATTTTGAGTTGATTTTTTTTGTAACTGTTAGGAGATAAGGATTTAATTTCATTCTTAAGATTATGGATATTCAGTTTTCCTAGACTGATTTATTGAGGAGGCTTGTCCTTTCTCTAATGTATGTTTCTGGCACCTTAGCTGAAGATGAGTTGGAGGTTGTTATGATTTGGAAATGAGGTACTTCCTCAAACCTCCTATGTTAATGCAGGTGGTGAAATGATTAGATTATGAAAACCACAAACTAATCTGGATTAATTCATTTGATGTTTTAGTAATTTGAGTGTATGACTGGGTGGTAACTGTAGGTGGATGGGTGGAGTGTTGCTGGAGGAGGTGGGTCACTGGGGACATGCCTTGAAGATTATGTATTTTACCATCTCCTTCTGTGCACACTATCTCTGCTTCTCAGCTGTCAAACTGAGTAGCTTTCTTCCACCATGCCTTTCTACCATGATGTTTTGCCTCAGCCTCAGGCCCAGAGCAATGGGGTTGACCAACCATGAACTGAACTGCTGAAACCATGAACCAAAACAAACCTTTCTTCCTCTAAGTTGTTTTGGTCATAGAAAAAAAAAGCTGACTAATGTCACTGTTGATATGTGGATTCATTGTCATAAGTTTTTGGCTTTGTTTTTCCTATCTTCTCATTTCCTTTTGTCTGACTGGGTAGCTTCAAAGGACATGTCTTCAAGGTTGGAAATTGTTTCTTCCACTTAATCTAGCCTGTTATTAAACTCTTGACTATATTTTCATCTCATTTAATTGAGTTTTTCAACTACAGGATTTGTGTTTGGTTTATTTCCATGATCTATATCTCTTTGCTGAATTTTTCATTCAGATCATAAATTGTTTTGCTAATTTTTTAAAACCAATAGGCTGTATTCTTTTGTATATAGTTGATTTTCTTTAAAATCAATGTTTTGATTTTTTTTCAGGTTATTTATCGTTTACTTTTCTGCAGGGCTCCTGCTGGAGAGATAGTATATTCCTTTGGAGGTACAATATTACCTTGCTCTTTTTTCCCCCTGTGGCTCTTTGTTGACATTTGTGTATATGGGTATACCAGTTTCCTCTACCAATTCTTCAGGGTATGTTTTGTGGTAAATGACTTTGTTCTGGAGATGTGTCCTAGGGTTTCAGTTGGACAGGTTACACTGGATTTGGTTCCAGGATGGAACAATAGTGAAATCTCCATGTAGCTTCTTCAGTGGTACCAACTTTTGTGATGTCTGTGGTATGTCAATGGCCCAGGCTGCAGGGGATTTGTGGGATTTCTCTGACAGTTGGATGCAGCTCTCTTAAAGGATAGGTACACTTGCAGCTGTGGAGGCAGTGCATGCTATTGCATATGTGCAGAGCATCTGTTAGTTTGTGTAGGTTGCCTCAGGCAGGGCTGATTTGATGGGTCAAAGTAGATAAGGTATGGCTGAAACCAAAGTGGAGGGAGGGTGCTGGTCTGTTTCTGATGGCTTCAAGGGGGCAGGCCTACCCTGGTGGGTCCCAGAGGGTACAATGTTGTTTGCCCAATAGTGAGTGTAGTCAATGTCTGAGGGCTTTGCAGAAGCCATGCAGGGGCTGAGACACACTGGTCAGCCTGGATGGGATGCCCATCAAAGTCCATTGGCTGCACGTTAGATTTCATGGGAACTTAGCTCACTGAGTTTCTCAGAGTGGACTGCCAAGTTGCTTCCTAGGACTGTGAATAGATGACAGGAGCCACTCAGCTAGCACCTGGTGGCTGTGGTGGGCTGAGCTGCTCAGGTCCGGCCCCGTATCTGCTTCTTAAATGGGATTTTGGTTGGGCTGACTGCATTAGGGAACTACAGAAGGGTGGGCCTCAAGATGAGGCTGTCCAGCAGAAGCTTGGGTGATGGAGGGCACAACATGGGCTGGGCTCTTTCTTTGAATTAATGAAGCAGTTTGGATGCCCTGGTACCTTGGTAAACTGGCCTCAGGGCCAGTGAGGTTTTCAGGCTTCTTCAGTAGCAAGTACTTCAGGCATCTGTGGGTTTGTTTTTGCTGGTGCCTCCTACTTACTCATTCCCCACTGTATGAAGCTTAGGTTTTATCTCCTTTGGGAAGATGTGATGGTGGATGCTTTGTGCTTAGTACCATTTTTTAGAAAGCCTTCCTGGGTGTCTGTGCTCTATATTACTGCCCTACTGTTTTGGTACTCTCCCTCAAACACTCCAATATAATAATAATTTTTTCTTTGATTTGGTCCTTGTTTGTAGAGGGAATGTGTCACGTCCCTCTAGTCGGGCATCTTGCTAATGACATTCCACTGGGCCCTTCCTGTGTACTAGGCAGGTTGGCAGGTGGTAGGCACAATAGCAGTGAAAACAGACATAAACCCAGACTCAGAAGAATGCACAGTCTAGTTTACCAACTGTTCAACAGATGTGGTTGGTTGTGCCGTTGCTCTTATTTCTGTGACATAAACAGATGACAGAGAGGCAAAGTGGTGTTCTTAAGAGGCACACATTCATTGAGGATCCATGGTAGGACCGGTCTCCTTCTCTGTTGGACTATAAACCTGCCTCCCTCAGCAGCTTACAAAATGCTCCCAACAGCCTTCACCTTTGTCTTTCCTAATAACAAGGGATTCCTTACACAATCCTTGGGGCCAGAGGTCTTTTTGGTTTATCTCTCCTAAATCCTGGGCCTTGTCAAAAATCAAAGTAAAGGGGCTGGGGTTGTGGCTCAGCAGTAGAGTGTTTGCCTAGCACGTGAGAGGCCCTGGGTTTGATCTTCGGCACCACATAACAACAAATAAATTAATTAATTAAATAAAGGTATTGTGTCCAACTACAACTAAAAATAAATAAATAAATATTTTTAAAAAATCAAAGTAAAGACGTGTGCAATAATTTACATCCTATTCCACTGAACTTTCCCCCAGTATTTGGTTACTTTCTATCCCTACTTTGTGTTCCTCTTTCCCCATCTGGGACTCTTGGACCAGAACTCTGCCCTACCTGGCTCAGCACCTGTTTTTCACTCACAGCCTGAAAGAGCTTTTTCTCAGAACCAGGATTTGAATTGGGTTTTGACTATTTCTTTCCCTCCCTGAATCCTGAGTTGTTTGATAAAGTAGTTGCATAATGTGGTAATAGCTAACATTTAGTTAGCATTAATTAGTATTTAGTATGCTTAGAGCACTGAAGAAAGAACTTTGCATGATTCCATGTAAAGTTAAAAAAAACACAGTTTTAAAAATTTATCCATAATATATAGGGGAAATCTGAGGTAGAAAGAGGTTAGTTGCTTGCTTTGACTCATCCAGCTGGTGTAGGTATTCTGGCCATGGAAATAGACAGGGAAGCATTCCCCGTGAACAAACTCCTGGGGGGTAACTGGGGCCCTGATTCCCCCTGAGGCTATTAAGATAACTATGCGGGTGCACTACCTGGTTTCCTTAGTAATGTCCTTGGTGGAGAGAGGCTCTGGGTTTGTATTAACCTGGACCTTATCTCAGCTTGCACTCAGGGTTAAAGGAATACTAGCAAGAGTGTAGTCATGGTGATGGGTAATATGTAATTTTTGGGAGATTTAATAAATGTGGCAGCAGAGAGGAGCAACCACCCCTTTTGTCTGCCACCTTTGCCTGCCTGTTTGTATCTGTGTGTCTGTGTCTAACCTACCTGTGTAGGTTTTCTACACAGATATTCTTTACAAACTTGTAAGAGGGATAGCCAGGATTCTACTCCAGTGAACCTTGCTCCAGAGTCTTCATTGTTAACAATTAATGCAAAGGATGTGGTGAATAATTTGATCATACTGTTTTTTTTTTAAATTTTACTGTTAAAATGACAGTCCCCAAAATTTCCAGGGAGCATTTCTTATTTGCTGTGTTTCATCCAGGGCTTCCAAGTAGCAGAAAAATGTGACAGGTTATCAACTCCACATCTCTGCATAAATGCAAGTCTCACTCTCCAGGAAGCTCCTTTGAAAAGGTGTATAGCACAGAATGTGGCTAGATTGTACATAGCCACTGAAAATGAGATTTATTTGTTGAGAATTTTTAAGGATATGAGGAAAGCTTATAATAAATAATAAAAACACAACATTAAACTGTATGTAGAGAAGTATCTTAAGTCTTAGAAAAAATGTTTGTCATCATCAAGGTTTATTTACCAGGGAATGTTTTCCCCACTTATTTGCTATTTAGACAACTCAGTGATTCTGGCAGGTTGTAACTAGACAGTGTATGTCTTTATGTTTCCCATAAAGGGGAAGAGGCTGTGCCTACTCCCCCTACTCAGTAAAGTCTGACTAATTTGATAAATGATGGAGAGAGGGAATGAATAAAAATTTGAAGTGGTTGCATCTTCATCTTGAACAGACTAAGTTCAATACTGGGTACCATAGTTTAAAAAATGAGATTAATGTATTTATACCTGGAAATTTCCTGGGTTAGTTCATAAGGAAATGCAAGCAAAGGAGAGGCAATGTATTCCCAAGGCAAGATCTTGAAGCAGTTATTCCTCTGGGTAGATTGCTCCAGACTCTTGTTTTTTTTTTTAAAGCCAGTTTGATGATGATGTAATTTTACATATATTGTTTACTTCTAATCCTATACCAAGGCTGAATGTCTCAGGTGCAAGTCTTTTTATAAAATAGCTATTTCAGATATAATGCATATGTTAACATGCATTTATCAGCAATTAAAAGTATTCCAAAAAATAAAAAACCTGGACCTCATGGATTCTCAGCTGAATTCTACCAGACCATTATAGAAGAACTAACAGAAGTCTTTCTCAAATTATTCCATGAAATTAATGGAAAGGAAACACTCCCAAATTCTTTTTATGAAGCTAGTATAATGAGACAAAAACACATCAAAGATAGAAAACTACAGACCAATATCCCCGATAAACATAGATGCAAAAATCCTAAGTAAAATATTAAAAAACTGCATTCAAAAACACATCAAGAAGATAATACACAATGCTCAAGTTCCTTTTATTCCAGGAATGCAATGATGGTTCAATAAATGTAAATAAATGCAAATCAATAAGTTTGATTCATCACTTAAACAGAATTAGGGACAAAAATCACATGATCATCCAAATAAATGCAAAAGAAAAAAAGGCCTTTGATAAAATCTAACACTCACTCATGTTAAAAACACTGGAGAAGATAGGAATAGAAGGAACTTACCTTAGCATCATAAAGGCCATTCATGGCAAACATAAAGCCAACATCATACTAATTGAAGAAACACTAAAACCACCTCCACTAAATTCTGGAAAAGACTCTACTCTCACCACCCCTATTCAAATATGGCCTCAAAACATTAGCCAGAGCAATCAAGCAAGGAAAGAAAATCAAAGGAATACAAATAGGAAAAGGTAAATTTAAACCATTACTGTTTCCTGACAAAATAATTCTATATATAGAAGATCCAAAAATCCCACCAGAAGACTTCTAGAGCTTAAAAGTGAATTTAGCAAAGTAGCAGGATACAAGAGCAATACCCATAAATCAATAGCTTTTCTATATTGAAGCAGTGATTCAGCCAAGGAAGAAATCAAGAATGAGAAACCATCTCATTCATAATAACCTCAAAAATATACTTGAGAATTAATCTAACCAAGATAGTTAAAGGGCCCCACTCTTCCATGGGAAGCTATTATTCTGCTTCTACACTTTAGACATGAAATCTCTGCTAAGATAAGGCTCGCACACTGAACAATCAGGTCTAGTAACACTTTTCATTTTAAGAATAATCATTGGCTAGTTGAGTCTCTCTATTAACAGTTTGTGGCTCATTGGTGTGGCTATAATTGGTCTGGGTCACATGGGAATGTGTGGACCACACTCCCTGGGATCACATCTACGGCAACAAAATATTCTAATGGCAGAATCAGATGTCAGTGTCATCTCCTGATTAGGACATTGTGCTGGGGATCTGTAAGCTCTGACCCCATCTGCCTCCCACCCAGTGGTCAGGCTCCAGCCTCCCCTCACACCCTTGGTCCACCAGCATCTCTAGACTTCTACTCCAGAAATATCCCTCTTGCCATCTTCAGTCTCTTCTTCCAGGCTTCGCTGGTCTCCCTGACTCCCCTCCCTCCTTACTCCCCTGCCCTCCACCAGTAAGGACAGTATCCAAGGCCTCACCTCCCTGCTCACCCTCTGAGGGCTACTGCCTCACCCACCTCTCACCTGTCCAGCCCCACTTCCTGCTTCCGCTCATATTCTTGAGGTTGCTGAGGATGTCCTCCTTCTACTCTGCCTGAACATCCTCAAGGCTCAGGACAATGGCCAGCTGAATCTTAACTCTCTGCTGGCTGTCCCTCTCTCTCCCAAGCCCCCAAGCTACCATCAGTGTTTTATTCAAGTAGCCACCACAACTGATGGCCTCCAACAGTGCCAGGGACAAAGAAACTTGCATCAATGTTCAATGAGTGATGAGAAAGTGAAAAAATTATGGAAATAATGATGTCTCTCTCAATTGTAGGTGTCTGATTCTGAACAACAGCTCTCTGTTCTCACTGAACCGAGAGCAACAGCCTGCCTCAGAGCACAGGACTTGGCACAGAGAAACATATTTTTCAGTACTTTTGTATTTGACTTAAATATGTTGAACTACAAAAATAAAGTGAAATGCAATGCAACACAGAATGTAAGCTTTTCTACCAAAAAAATTGAGCTACTTAATACTGTCCTGCCCTACAATGTCAGCGCCATGATTTGTAGCTAGTATCTAATGGAAGATATCAATTCCAGGATAAATTTAATCTGAAAAATATGATTTCTCCATGAATAATTTTATTTCATGCCAGTGTGTTAAAGTTGACTTAGCATTGTAAAATTCACAGATTTTTTGACTCAGAAAAACTTCCTACTAATCGTTTAGTAGGTTTATGTCAATGTGTATTTCACAGGCTGATTCCTGTATCCACCATGCGACCAGCGCAATGGTTTCATTAATGAGGTTCTTGGCATAAAAGTTAGCTAGCAGAGATCGAAATACAACACACAGACTCAGTTACCTTATTTCTATTGCCAGGTCCGAGATGGCTCCCCTCTCTGATTCCCACCTCTAACCGCCCGGCAGGGCAGCTAGGATTACTCAGGGCTAGCAGGAGAGAAAGAGAGTGAACACGCCTGGGAGTAGCCTTTTATTTGGGGAACAAGAGATTCAGGGGAGAATTCCATCCAATGAAGGTTGAGGGGGGGCTGCACTCCAAGGTCAGGGTCAGTGATTGGGCCCCCGGGGTCAGTGGTCAGTCACACCCCCACACGGATGGGTTCTTTCATCAGGAGAGGGCCGGGAAAGCTCCGACACAGCCAGAGCACCTCAGACCCAAACTGGGAGTCGCCCAGTCACGTGTCAGGATGGCTCCCCACACCTGTAGCCTTGCTGGGCTTTCACAGCAGCCCCTGTGGTGTGGGGCTCTCCAGCTCAACAGCTACTTCAGGTGAGTTTGTCTTACTTTATAAGATAGTGTGTGCTCTGTGTCAACTTAATAGTGAATTTTCTATGAGGCATTTAGCTTCTTCATCCTATACCATGGAACTATGGGTAGAGATCTCTCTCCAAATGCAGAATTTTGCAGACTAGGAATATGGACACCCATTGTGAATGTTAAAATGAGACCAAAAATTGGAGGGCAGAAGCCAAAATTGCATGAAATAACACTGGTATCCACCCCTGTACAACATGCTGCAAACTTTACACGCATGGCTTTACAGTGAGAACAACAAGGTGTAATTTTAAATATATGAAAACATTTCAAGATTCATCACAGTGGCCACTGAGGAATTAAGTAGAAAAGGTGACGAGTTCATTGAAAATGTGGAAGAAAGAGGAATCCACCTCTTAAAACACCTGAGAATTGAGGAAAACACCTGAAGGGTAGTTTGTGTACAAAAACCTAAAAATTCATACTCCAAAATGAATAAAGACCAAGAAACGATGATACTTGTGTTTCAAACTTCCATATATTTTGGTGTTTTATTCACCAAAGACTGGCCATTGAAAAGGTGAAGTGGGTCAAACTCTCCACAGTGTGTCCTGTCTTTGGGGCACAGACACAAATGCACAACACCTTCTACCCACAAAAACCAACAAGCAAGGGCCTCCATGAAGAAGCCACATAGAAAACTAGGGGATCACAAATACTGAGTGTGTGACAGAGATTCCCTGTTCTCCACACCCTATTGCTACTCAGAGGACATCTCACCTTGATCCTCCTGAAAAGGGCAGGAAGGAGTGGCTGTGTCAAGAAGATCCAGGTGCAAATCGAGAAGGATCAAACACCTGCAGAGAGAGCAGCAGGGCCAGGAAAAGTCAGGCTTAAGCCCCCGCCTGCCAGCCATGGGGGAACAGGATCGCAGAGGTGGAAACAGGAGGAGGTGTTGGTCCTGAGAGATGATCCCCTTCCCTCCCCACAGGGACTCATACCTCTGGGTTTGGCCACACCTTCGGGTTGTTGTAAAGGCAATAAATGGAGCGTGTGACCATAATACCTGTGGGACAGTTAAGAGGAAAGAAAAGTTATGACAGTGGCTAGAGCTCTGGTCCCTCAAACACCAGGAAACATGCATGAACAAGTTTCCTGGGTCCCAGGAGCCATCACTTTGAGCAGGATGATTTTAGTGCACGAAAGTAGTGTTGCCAATGTAAAGCACCTGAGCGAAGGTGAGAAAAGAAAACTGTGAGCCTAGGAATGAGAGCAAGAAAATATGGAAGACTCACTGCTTACACTAAATGAAGTGACAACACACAGCCATCCAATACCTTCCATGAAACAGTGGAGAGTAGGCACGATCTCACCCAACCCTCATGAGCACCCTACAGAATACACTGGTCTACACCCATTTTCATAAGACACACTGGGGTTTCAGTGAGGTTGATTATCTTTTCCACATTCACACTGTTGGCATGTGACAGAGCAAGGATCAGACTCAATGCTGGGTGAGCCAATGTGTGGCTTCCTAACAGGGAAGAATACAGCTTCTATCCTCTATTACCCTGAATGTTCTTTAGATTCTGAACAACTTCTGACCTGTAATGTGGGTTTTCAAGATCCCCTTCATTGCCTTGACATTAAAAACATGCATATGCCAATATGTATACAAAAACACACCTCTTCAACCCTGTATGATTCTCTCTCTCTACCCAGCTCTTCTCAAGTATTAATAATCACAAGGATAATATTTGGAGGCTGACATTTAATCTAGAAGTTGGCATTTTTTTAATTGAGATTTTTCTGATTTCAAGCCCTATGTCCAGCATTTCATAAGACTCATCTAAATTTCAGAGTAACTATGCTTTCTATAGAGGAGGAAAGGGAGACTGAGAGAAGTTCATAAAAGCTAAAACAGGTGAATTTCTGAACTGCCATTTCCCTGGGAAGTGATTAGGGAAGTATAGAAAGCTCATACCTTTGGGTAAGGAGCATCCATCAGGGAAAGTGAGAGGTTTGCTGAGATCTCTGCTCACACTTGGTACTGGTGGATAGAGCCTCAGGGCCTCCTTGATGCACATGGTGGTGTAGGGCATCTGGTCCAGGTGGTCCCTGAAGTGTAGGCCATCCTGAGGGGCAGGCAGGGCCCAGGAAGACCAGCACCTTGCCCCTACCAGAGGCAGAGCTCTCCTACCTCTTGAGCTCTCACTCACAAGGTGATGAATGGGAATGAAAGAGAGAGACTCACCAGCATCACTCTGACAGAGTCAGCCATGATTCCCACGTAGGGCTTCAGGATGTCATAGTGGAAGGCTGGGGTCAACATCCGGCGGTGCTGGAACCATGTCTCCCCATTCAACAGGAGCAAACCGTACCCTGGGTCATATATGGTTGTGTGCATCAGTGAGTGGGCAATGCGAGATGGAGAGTGGGGACAATTTAAGATAGACAAATAGTGGAACTCTTGGGGGAGAGAACCCAGAGGGCAGAATTTCTTTGGACAAAGACAGAAATGACTGGCTCTTTTCAGGAATATGGATTTCCCAGTTGGACTGGAATATCTGATATGATTGTGACAGCTGCAAAGGAGATGTAGAAAGGATTTGTGGGCAGGAGAAAGAGGTACCCAAGTACATGTCAGGCTGAGATTGTTTGGAGGTACCTAGAAGGAGACATGGAAGGAGTGAGCCTCAGGAGGGCTCACAAGAGCTTGCAGAAGGGGTGGGGTTCTGGATAGAAGATAGGAAATGAGGCTTCATTTAGGGGCAGTCACGGTAGTGACCTATCAAATTTTGTTCTCTGTGAGTCAGAGAGATTTTTTTAAAATATTTTTTAATAGTCAATGGACCTTTAGTTTATTTATTTATATGCTGTGCTGAGAATTGAACCTAGTGCCTCACACATGGTAGGCAAGCACTCTACCACTGAGCCACCACCTCAGCCCCCAGAGAGAGATTTTGCCACCCCTAATTTCAGAGCACCTACTTTCAGAGGTACATACCAATCCAGGGAGCCACAGTCTGTACATACTATGAGCTTTTGGACCTGAAAAGTAAGTAATGGGATTAGTTGCAAGAAGGAGACAAATAATGAAGACCCAGGGCCACTGGGTTGAGGCCATGGAATGTCATGAGTTCCTGATGACTGTCAGTTGGCATTTTGTCCTATGTCATCTCCCACAGTCTCCCATCCCATTCTGTCTCTTCTAGGACAGTCAAAGGGCTTAGAAAGACAGGCTCCTGGAATAGCAAGACTGCAGTGAGGACGTGGCAAGGAACATAGGTCACATTCTTAATGCCAAAGAATATGACTGAGCCTTGGCGTGTTTTCACGATGAGTGGTGGCTTAGTTAGCCCATTACCTAAACAGGGAGAAATTAGAGGTTTCCAATAAAAGTCACTGGATATGAAGTTTGCTTTTCAGATACAGGCTGATGCATCTAACGGATCACCTTCATGGATACAGGCCAGTGTACCTAACAGATCTCCTCCACTGAGTAGAGACAAGAGAGAGGGGGAGAAAAGACTAAAAAGAAAAAAATCAGACCTACAGCTGTTGTAAATGTCCTCTATGAAGTAAGTGCTGATGCCCATATGCGAAGGGAACAGCACATAGTTCATTTAGACATTTATTAATGAATTGCCTTTTTTTTTCTGAACGTTCACAGACAGAGGGCATGTTCTTAGAAGAGAAGAACTAAAAGTTCTGAGATGGAGTTTTACTCTTCGCAGAATCACCTTCATGTAGTCAGGGTCATAGACAAGGAAGTGCATTTTGCTGCGCCATAGTCACAGTGAGCAGCAACTTGGGGACTCATTAACCCATGTTAGAATGTGCTGCTCTTTCTGGTCCTTTGGGATCTGATACCAGGAGAAAGACACATCTTTAAAAACCATCATTTATTTCTGGTTTAGGGACTGCAGTGAAGGGCAGCATATCCACAGGGTCCATATTTCTGGACCTTTCAGCAGAACTTAGGGATTTGGAGTGTTTCTAGAACCTATCTGTGTTTTTCTAGAACTAAACCTTTGCTGTCTCCCAGAACTTTCCCTAAGCTGGATCCTGTGGCCCTGGAGAATACAGCTGTGTGCCTCAGTAGAGCTGTGGAGTTCAGAGCCTCAGCTCTCTGCTTCATATCCCCCACCTCCTTTTAAGTGTGTTCAAAACACAATCCTTTGCAGAGCTCCCTTCCTACTGCCCCTTAACCTGCTCTGTGCCCCACCTCAGGGCTAGAATTGCAGGAAGTTGACCCTCTCCCTCCATGCCCTCAGGCTATTCCTTTCCCTCCTTCCTCTGACTCTATACAAGGTGCCAGGCTCTGCTCTGGGCACTGGGGTACAAGAAAGTATTGGTGTGCCCAACCTCAAAGACCTCATAATGTAAGGTTTTTTGACAACGAGCCAAACATTTTGTTTATGGAGCGACTCTAAATCAGTCATCCTCAGTGGCAGAAAATGTGCTGCTATTTCCCTCTCTGATACCATGACACACATTCCATAAACATCCTCAGTTTGGGACAAACCTAGATATTTGGTCCCTCCACCTGAGCAGAGGTAGCTGATTTACTGTGTCCTAACACATCCTGATACTCATGTCTCTTGTTGCCACCCAGCATGATCTCCTCGGGGTAGTGACTCCATTACACTGATATCTGTGTTTCAGAGCAAACTCAGGACCAGACAGAGTATCACTTTCAGTGACTGGAGCAGGGAAGCATGTAGAAGGCTGGTTCTGATGTGGAGGGGTCTAGGTGGGCTTAGCATTGAATGGAGAAGACTCAGGAAAAACAAACAATAGTCCTCTTAAATGCCTGGTTGTCAGGACAGATTTCAGATCTGCATGGTGATAGAGTGATCAACAGAGGTAACAGCAGGACAGGCTTCTTTTGAAGGAGTGAAAGGTAATGTGGGAGTCCTCAGATGCCTAGTGCATGCAAGAAGCTTTGTCCTGTGGACTACCTGGCCAGTCTTTGGGCTATGGCCTCCCTGCCTCCTACTCCCCTTTCCATTACTGCCTACCTTGTGGCCAAAGAACCCATGAGAGGGTGGGATGGAAACCGCTAGAGGGCTTTGAGCAGCCATTGCCTACGCGGGAGGAACTGGACTGCATTGACAACAGCAGAAGCAAACCAAACAGGTTGGTCACTTGGAGGAGTCCATATTTGCTGCCAAGGAATTTACTGGAGCCCAGTGCAGAGATGCTTATGCTACAGAAACTTCTGGGTTATTCATTCTCCCCTCACTGCCACTAAGGGCACCTAGCCAGCCCTGCCTAAGTCTGAGAGGACAACCTGACCCACATGGAGGAGCATGAAGTATGAGAGCAGGGCTTGATCTCAGAGTACAGAATTGATTAACCTGAAAGTTTCACCTTGGGAAACAGTAAAGTCAAAACTTCATCAGCGGACCAAGGCAATGGCCATGCACACACCCATTTTCCCTTCTCCATATTGATTACATATATTTGTTGGGCATTAACTATACAATAGGCAATACTCTAGTTAGTGGTGCGAAGCTGCTTGAAGAACTCACATGATCTCAGACGTCAAAAAATTCATAGCTAGTTCATTAAACATTTAGTAAGTGTGATTGTATGAACTACTACCATGATGTTAGTGATGAATTTTTTTTAATCCAAAGAGGTAAATTGAGGTATTCAGAGGAAAATGTCCAGGGAAAGTGGGTGGTGGGATTGGAATTCTTTTCTATTGGCCTCCAAATCTGAGCCCAATTGTTGGACTCCAATGTCTGAGTCCCAATGGTCCCAGAAATATTCCCTGGGCACACCCTATCCATTGTGCTCTGATGATACAGGGTGACCATGCTCTGTATGGAGCACTGGAGTGGGACTCAGGACACTGTAACCCTAGAGCCGCCTAATTACTTATGTAGCCAGCAACTTATCTTCTCTGAATTCAGTGTCTTCTTTGTAAGGTGGCTATTAATCCTTTTCTCAATTATCCTTGAGTGCAGCTCATTCTTTCAATCTTTCAACAAATTCAAGAAAACTTCTCAGTTTTGCTGCTTGTGAGTAAATGTAGAAAATGACATCAGTATAGGAAAATGGGATAAAGCTGCCATGGAGCAATGAAATGTCCACCAAGTGAGGAAAACACTAAGAAGAATGGGATGTGGGGAAGGAATAGGAGACCACCTGAGGTGAGGGTGATCTATGAAAGGTCAGTCTCCAACACACAATGGAGAATAAGAGAAGGGATTGTTCATCTTGAAGATCCTCACTCTCACTTCACCTAATTCTCCAAGATCAAACCAAACATGCAGAATTCAGAGAGTAAAACACAAAAGATACTTCCGAAAGAATTCTGTGGAAGCTGGCTTTCCTGGGGCTGCAAGTTTCCTTCTGGCCTGACCCCTTCACTCATCCTTCATGGCCAGACACCTCCTTCATGGCCAGACACCATGATGGGTGATTCATTAATCAAGAAAGGGCCAGAGTTCTTCTCCTTCTCCTCTGATCCTGTGTCCTCTCAGAACCCAAGGGCAGAGGAACATGTAACTATTTACACCACATTTCTCTCAACTTTTTCTTCATTCTGAGGTTAATTTCCATTCCTGGATCTTCTTTAGAGTAGTGAGCACTCTATATTCAGGGCAATGCTCAAATCTTTACCTGCTTTCTTTCAGGGCAATGCTCAAATCTTTTACCTGCTTTTACCCTCAAAACAGTTTTTTTTTTAAAGCAAAACATCTTTAATATAGATGAGAAACCTAAGGAAGAAAGGGTTTAGCTGCTTGCTCAGGTCATTTAGACCCAGAAACATTGCTGTTGACCACTAATGTGAATTAATGATTAGCTGGAGGTGCAGTTCTATGGCATGTCCCAACATCACAGGGAGCATTTCTTGCCCACCATGTTTTATCCAGTGTTTCCAAGTAGCAGGAAGATGATCTACTCCACATATTGGCACAAATGAAACCCAGGGAAGCTCCTTTTAGTATACACAGGGCCAACCCTGTGGCTAGATCCTTGTAGTCAATGGAAACGATTCTTTTGGAGAACTTAGCAGGATATGAGAAATGCTTACCAAAACAGTGACAAGAGCAGAATACAGAGCTGTGTGTGTGGTGTGAGCCAATGGTTTAGTTGAACTGCGTTTGGCATGTCAAGATTTCTTACCAGTAAATATTATTTCCAAGCTTTTGTATATGTACACCCCCAACCAAAGACTCCTGGAGGGTTGCTAGACATTGCGTTTCCTAATTTTCCCCATAGCATGAGGAAGAGAACTGTATCTACTGATCATGCCCAATTAATACTTACTGATTTGATGAGTGAAAGAGGGAGTGAGTAACTTGGTACTGGTTAGATCATCATCCTCAGACCACATCAGGCTTGGATGCCACTTTTTAAATATTTCTTAACATTTGAAATATTTAAAATATTATTTAATATTTCTTGGTGCTTTCTGTTTCAGTTTATAAGTGAAGGGAAATTAGAGAAGAAGCCATGGATCCTGAGGTGGCAGCTTGGAACAGGTACTCCTGTGTGTAGTTTACCCCAGGCCCTTCTTACTTTCAGAATTTTCACAAAGTTTGAGTTTGATACTGATACCATTTTACATTTCTCACTTACATTTATTCATCTACAAAGGCTGAATGTTCCAGACATTCACCTTTGAAATCTAAATGGTTGCTGCTTTTCTTGACTGAAGGAAGGACCAGAACTCTGTGGTTTTGTTTTTCTTTTTCTTTCTTTTTTTTTTTTTTTTTTTTTTTTGCTGGGATGTCCTTTACCTTTGCTTCTCCTTGGCATGACAGACAGAGGTGAGTCTGAGAAAGGAAGGTTCCTTCACCTCAGGACCCTGCACAGTGCTGGCACACAGAGAAGCTTCAAAAATGTCTCCTTTATATTTGCATAGTGCTTAGACTTTGCAAAACATATCCATGCCTCAGTTTACCAGGTGTTGTTAATGTTGTTTTATAGACAAGGGAACTCATGCTCCAAAATGCTAATTGATTTTCTCAAAGTCACAAAAGAATTGAGTGTCAGAGTCAAGGGCATCATCTCAAATCTAACTCCTCATTTTCTACTACTTGAGTTTATTTATTTAGTTTAGCACCAGCAGCCTGCAGAGCATGGAGACAAGAACTGTCATATATTTTCTTCCTTCATTCTGCTGATTTCCTGTCATGGAGCACACCCACCCTGCCCTGATCTCACAACCTCATCTCAGGTGTCTGTCTCATCATGGGGCTGCTTTGTGAGATACCATGGTTTGTCCCACTTTAAGCCTTTGAACTTGTGGTCCCTCCCCCGACAGTGTACATGCCACACTCTTGACACAGCCAGATACTTATCCTCCTTCCAGGCTCAACCTGTCAAATGCCCCCTCCAACAAGAAGCCCTCCCCAGGTGGCCTCCCAAGCAGGTCTTCCCATTGGCCTCTCTGGTAACACCTTCTTTATTCCTTATTGAACTTCCTCTTTTCTGTGATAATTGCACTGTCATTTATTTGTGCAATACTATCTATGTTCTGGGCAGCAGATGACGGCTTTTCTATCTCATCTCCTTTCACCTTAGTGATGCCCTGTCATGGAGACCCTCCTTTGGTCTTTCCAACCTGTTCTCAGATGAGAGTCTCCTCATGGGCAGCTCCTAAAAGACGTCAGGAGCCTTCCCACCCCAGAGCCTTTGTGCTTGCTTCCCTCTCTCAGGATGCCCTCTCCTTATTCTTCACCCAGTCAGACCTTATCATCTTCCAGGTTCACCTTAAACATCCTCTCTATCCAGAAGCCTTCCAGATTGCCCTGCTCAAGGAGGTCCTCTCTGGTGAAAGCAATTTTATTTTCTTCTTGAGCTTCCTGCTGTCTGTGACAATTACACTTAATTATCTACCTGTCTATTTTCCCTTTTCACATAAAATAAAATGGAAGGACCTGGTCTTTCTCTTCCTCCTCCCCCTCAAGATGGTTACACTTGAGCTTTGCCTTTTTTAGGTTTTTATTAAACACGTATTGAATAACACAAAAGGGAGGATCTAGATGGTTTCTGTGGTTCACAATAAGCAAATATTATTGTTGTTATGGAAAACTTTTCCATGATGAGAAGGAACTTCTCCCTGGGTGCAATGCAGAGAGGTGGTTGGTGTCAATTGTCAGTTAGAAGCAGGCTGGCCATTTGGAGTTGTTGAGTGAACGTACGTTTATAATTCTACTCTGGTTTGTCCCTAGTTGCCATCACTCAGCCTTCTCTCCTGGACTTTTCTTGTGTTCCGCCTCCCCTCCTCCACACTGAAGCAACTACCATGCCCTTCAAGCAGTTAGGATAGTGTTCCCATGCCTCAGCTCCCTGCAGACACTCTATATGCTAATGCTTTGCCCACCTCTTGTCTGTGCCACCCCTCTTCCAAGCTAAGCTCATGTTCCTAAGGTTAGTGATGAGGCCTCTCTCCGTCTTTGCCTGCACATCCTCTAGGCTCATGTCAATGACCAGCTGACCTTCACCACTCTGCTGGCTGTTGCTCTCTCTCCCATTTCCCCAAGGTGTCATTATTTTAGCACTCACCACAGTTCATGGTCTCCTATGGTGCCAGGAATATGAAATATTCTACGAACTACTAGATGAGTGACAAGTAAGGGGGAAAATGAAGGAAAGTATGATGTCCATTGCAGGTATAGGTATCTGATTCTGAATTTCTGTGCTTCTCCCTGGACCAGGAGTGATTATTCTACACCTGAGTTTCCATGTCTTAGCATAGCACTTGGTACAGGGAAATATGCCTTTTCAATCTTCTTATTTGAATTGTCTTAATTAAATTGAAATCACTCATTACAATACACTGAAAGTGAACATGAGTCATTATGGATAAGCACAGTAGGCCTTTTGGAGTGTGCCTGTCCAGCTCTGCAGCTGCTTCAGGTGGGTTTTATATTATACTCTCTGGGAACCTTTCAAGCAATGTGTCAGAATACATAGTAGTAGATTTTTTTTCCCGTAAAGGCAATTTATGGTCCTAATTTTCATTCTTTTTGTCTGAAATTAGATTATATAGTCTCTAAGTGTAATTTTAAGGTGAGTTCTTGCTTGGTTTTTCAAGTTTTTACAACTTGGAAAGTGAAAAGAGGAACATGAACACTCACATGCAGTCAAAAATCGTGTTGTGAGAGACTGCAAATGTGGAGAGAATGCCCATCGCTATAAACTGTCTTCAAAGGGCAACAGTAACCTTTAAGGTATCTGAACAGTTGGCACATGCCAAGCTTTTGAAAACAAACCCAAGTCAACTAATCCCTTGCTTCCCTGATCTAAGGATTAGCAACTTAACTTAAAGGGCAGTGGGTGGGGTTAAGAATATGTGGGAGAGAAGAACTGTAAGAATCCTGGCAACCAAAGGGCATAATACCTGAAGATAAATATATAAGAGAATTTCTTCTTCATGACGTCATGCACCTGAGTGAGAAAAACACCAGGACACACTGAAGTATGGAACACCCACTGATTTGAAATTTGTCCGGCCCTTAGAAAGGGCAGTGGGCCAATGACTCCCTGGCATAATTTGAAATGTCACCTTTGGGTGGCACAAATACACCCACCCAAGGCTTCTTTTCCACAACCACCATCTAAAAGAAGCCTCAAGGAAACCTAGGGGGTGACAAACATCAAGTTTGTTCCCAGAGACTCCTTCTCTTTCCCCTACCCCATTACCCATGTGGGACGCCTCATATACATCCTACTGAGAAGAACAGGAAGAAGGGGCTGTGTCGAGCAGAACCAGGTGCAAATCAGGAAGGGTCAAGCACCTGCAGAGAAAGGAGCAGGGCCAGGACAAGTCGGGATCAATCCCTTGCTTCCAAGCCATGAGGGGACATGGCCCTGAGGTGGGAATGGAATGAGGGGTTACCCCAAAGACTATCCCATTCCCTCCTGAATGCCATACCTCTGGGTTTGGCCACATCTTCAGGTTCTGGTGAAAGGCATAAATAAAGAGGGTGAGAATAATTCCTGTGGCCCCAGGTTGGAATCAGAAAGACTGATCATGCATGTAAAGTAACTCTCTGTTCCCTCAGCCAGCAGGAGGGCAACATGCCATAAAAATCTGGGGCCATAAATCATGACTGTTTCAGGGAATTGGAGAGGGCTTGGCAAAGTAAATAAGGTTAGAAGCAGAAGACTACCATTCAGGAATGATAGACAAGAGAATATTGGAGACTCACAGTTTATAATAACTCAACTGACCACTCACATTCATCAAATACTTTCCATGAATCTTTGGGAACATAAATTAATTCACTCAATACAAATGCCTACAAAGGAAAGCTGTTTTACATCTTCATCTTTCAGAGGAGGGACCATAGAGTTGGAGATGCTGAGAGACATTTCTATGATCACTCAGCTAGAGTGGGTCAGGGCAGAGGTCAGACCCAGTGGTAGTTGAGGCAATAGTCTTTCTGCTATGGGAGGGGACTCAGATGTAGCCATCAGCTGGTCTCTGCCAACCACCTGAGGGCTCCTCAGAGATGAGACTCTATCTGACTTATGACATGAGATTCCTGATTTTACTCATTTGCTTTGCCCCAAGGAAAGAACCATGCCTCCCTCTGTCCCTGCCTGATTCTTTCTCCAATCCTCCACTTCTCAAGGAATGAGAATTTTAGGGCTCAAGTCCTGAAACCATAGCCCAAGACTGGGAATATCTGTGTGAAAAAGATTCTGAGGATTGAGTCATGATGGTGTTAACTGATGTGTATGTCCTCTTTCATGTATCACAATGGAATTACCTGCACATTCTATCAAATATAAAGAATGTTTTCAAAAAAAAAACATGAAAGTGAAGACAGAAGTCAATGGGTGTGCTTAATTTTTTGAGTCAAGATTCAAAATTTGGACAGAGGTGACACTCCGCTCCTGGGAATTTCTCCTCAGGAAGCCACTGATTGAAAACTGCCCAGTTGAAGGTGACCCCTGTTAACAGAGAGCATCCTGTGCTTGCAATAGAAGTCTTTAACTCATAGCTTTGAGTTCAAACACCAGCTCCTAGGAATAGAGGATTTTGAGCACAGCAAGATAACAACAATGTTTCACAAGTGCTGTAAACTTCAAGCCTGCCCTCTTGGTAGATACTTTGAACAATGGGCTTCCTGGGTGCCACAGGAATCCCCAAGCATTGCAACAGTGAAATAGCTACAAGAATGTTTCTAGCCCTGTAACCTTCTAGTGCATAAAGAACAATGCCTCTATAGTCCTTAAATTCTTCGTTAGGAGAACCTATATAAATATAGGGTCTGGGCCAGTACTCCATACACTGTTTCTCCATCAGAAACAGTGTCTGAAGAGTACAGTGTTCCACCTGATCCTAGCTTTCCCTCAATCTCTCTCTCTCTCCCTCTCTCTCTCTCTCTCTCTCTCTCTCTCTCTCTCTCTCTCTCTGTGTGTGTGTGTGTGCGTGTGTGTCTTAATCCCCCATCACCCCTAACTGGTTTCTCAGGTTCAGCCATGCACATTGTTGTATTCTGGTCCAGACTCTAGCTAGCATTCTAGAACCTGACCTAAGGTCAGTTTCTTTCACCTGCTGGACTTCTAGAGGCCTATACTCAGAACTACCCTGATCAATGTTCAGTGATGGCCTCCCTGTTTACAAGTCTTTTACACATTTACTTTAGAATTATGGGTTGGTTGTGTTCTTTCCAAATTTATATGTTGAAGTGCTAACCCTTAGTACCCCAGAGTATGACTTTATTTCAACAGAGGGTCTTTATAAAAGTAATCAAAGTAAAGTTAGGTCATTATGGTGATAATCATGGAGAGAAGACAATGTGAAGAGACATAGAAAGAAGATGGCCATATAGAAACCAAAAAACCAGATGCCTCATTCAGAACCCATGGAAGGAAATAGTCTTACCAACATTGTAATTTGGGATTTCTAGTCTTCACACTTTGAGACAATACATTTCTTACTTTATACATCCTTTTTCATAGAAGTCCTAACAAACTGGTACAATTACATACTGCTCAGGGCAATTCTGTGGTCAAGAAGGGATTGTTAGTTTATCCTGTTTTACTAAAGAATGAGGAAACCAATACTAGAAGATCTGCCCATGTGATTGAATTAAACCCCAGCATGCTGACCCAGAATGTTTTTTCCCTGGGGTCTCATTCCTCCCAATATCTCTGTACTACGACATCTCAATTCAATGTTTTAATCATTGGCCCTGTGCTGGAAACTTGGCTTTATTATCTGTCATCTACATGTTCTTAGAGACCAGCTTACAGTGTGGCTCACAGTAATCATGCCTTATTTTCACAGAAATTAATAAGTGCATGAAGGAATCAATTAATTCATGTGGAAGAATGAATCTTTGTTGAAATTCTTGTTGCTAGGATCAGATATAATCTTGATCTAATGTTAAAAAAAGAAAAAGAAAAAGGAAAAAAGAAGGTTGGGGACAGGAGGGTTTCCAGTGAAGTCCAAGTACAGGGGTAGCTAATGCAAAAGGGACAGAACCAGGGACTATGAGTTGTCAGAGAAGTAAAGGGTGCATTAGTTTGAAACTGATGTTCTGAACTTTCCAAGAACAGGACTGACAGGGTGTAGAAGTGTGTCAGGTGTGAGTTGGGTAGAGAGTTCTACCTGAAGCATACTACTACAGGTCTTGTCACCTCTTCCATGGCCAGAAGTAACTGTAAACTCTGCTGGCATTACCTGGGCTCCTTCAACACACTGACCCTAGTATATAGTCTGAGGTTTTTGAAATGAGGATTGCAATGCAATCAAGATTGACCACAGACTCTCAGTGAGAGGGTTGGCCAACAGCTCCTGCTAAAGTTACACTCCCAACTCTTGATGGAAAAGCATAGTCATATTGAGGGTGAACTTTCCTGTAAAGGGACAACACTTTCCCAATAAATGCAGGCAGGCAAGAAGCAGGTAGATCCTAGCACACAGACTCTCCTATTAAGTTTGGCTAGTTTGGGTAAGAGCTGAGAACCAGCAAATAGTATGAAAATTGTATTTCACAAACATTCTCATATCTGAAGATTCTAAAATTGCAAACTTACAAAAAAATTGCCCCACTGTAAAATCCACAGTGGAGAAATTGAATCTTTCTATGATTGCTGCTATTATTAGTTATTTTGTGTAAAGTGTTTTATAATGTCTTTCTCATTATTTATTTTTTCATGGTTTTTATCTAATTTTATGTATTTTTTCAATTAATTGGATTTTTTCCTCAATCTCTTTTTCTTCCTTCTCAACTCCATTCTCTTTTATCCTTCCCTCTCTCAGCTTTCCTTCTGTTTCCCTTCCCTGCCTCTCCCATTTTTCTGTTTTTCTTCACTTTCCCTCTTCTTCCAATACAAGTTAGTATTGAGTATGCTATCATTAACACCTTCGTTTTTAGTCTATTCCCTATTACTTCTCAGCCACTTTTCTCATTGGTTAAGAGAGTTTAGAGATCATTAATAATCATTTTTTAAAACATAGATGATTATAGTTTGTTCCTAAGTTACCAGTGTAGCTGGCAGTTACTCCTTCCCCTCAAGAGTGCTACTGGTATTGAGCTTGGTTCTTGATTGACACTGATTGGATGGAGCAATTTTCAACCACCAGCTCACCAAGCCAACTTTGTACCTGCTAAGGTCACAAAGCTATTCTGGTCTACCGGGGTCCTGTGCCAAATTTTTCTGCTATGCTTCTCTCTTTCCCTTCATGTGACCTCTCATTTCTGTGGTGACTCAGCAACACTGACGCCACAGGCTTGACTCTCATGTATTCTTTCTTGTCCTCTGTTGGAAGCACCAGAATTTATAGGTCTGAGTCTCTGAGTGTCCACTATTGAATTTCAGGGTATTCCCTCGGTTGCCCACCTCACACAGAAACAGTTTTCTCACTGCTTCAATTCCAAGCTGCAGGGAAACATGAGAGTGCAGCATTCCCCTAATCTGCCATTTTTGTTCAAAAATCTATATTGTGAAATTTTAACTACACCATTATCCTGCCAAGTGAAAAAAAAAAAGACAAGGAAAAATTGAGAGGAGCAAGAGTCTCACTGAGACATGGAGTCTTGTTTTGATATCAGTTTCTAATCCTGCAGTTCAAATATTTATGGCTATAGTATCAGACAGTTTGATGAGTTTTCTTTGGGGCTCACTCATCAAACATGAGGCTTGTTCCTTGAAATTTATATCAAATTGTTCATCTTCAGCTTATAGAGCGTTAAGAAAGAGGAATTTCCATTCTTAGTTGATAGCATGGAACTCATTCATAAATAACCTAAAATTACATCTCAAAGCCCTAGAAAAAGAAGAACAAATCAATACTGAAAGCAGTAGAGGACAGGAAATGATTATAATCACAGCCAAAGTCAATGAAATTAAACAATAACAAAAGATTCTTCAAAAAATCAATGGAAGAAGTATTATGTTCTTTGGAAAAATAAATAAAATTTATAAATACTTAGCCACACTAACCAAGGAAGAGGAAAAAACTCAAATTACTAAAATTTGTGATGAAAAAGGAAATATCACCAGGGATACCACTAAAATACAAACAATAATCAGAAATTATTCTGAAAATTTATACTCCAATAAAATAGAAAATGTTGAAGCTATCAGCAAGTTTCTAGAGACACATGCATCACCCAAACCGAACCAGAAATATGTAGAAGACTCAAACAGATCAATTTCAAGAAAGGAAATTAAATATGCCATCAAAATCCTACCAACATAGAAAAGCCCAGGACTGGATGGATTCTCATTCAAGTTCTACCAGATTCTCAAAGAAGAACTAATGTGAATCTTCCTCAAATTATTCCATGAAATAGAAAAGGAAGGAACCATCCAAACTCCTTCTATGAAGATAGTATCACCTCAATACCAAAACCAAAGACATGTTAAGGAAAGAAAACTTCAAAATTCAGATCAATATTCCTGATGAACACAAAGGCAAAAATTCTAAATACTGGCAAATCACATACAAAAACAAAGTTAAAAATACTACACCATGATCAGGTGGGTTTCACCCCAAGGATGCAAAGTTGGTTCAACATACAGAAATCAATAAACATCATTCACCACATCAATAGAATTAAAGAAAATTACATTATCTCAATAGGTACAGAAAAAGCATTGCCTCTTCATGTTCAAAACACTACAAAAACTAGGGATAGTAGGAACATACCTCAACATTGTAAAAGCTATATATATATATTTAGCCCAAAGCATTAATCTGAATGGAGAAAATCTGAACACTTTCCTTTTAAAAACTGGAACAAGACAGGGATGCTCTCTTTCACCACTCTGTTCTACATAGTCCTTGAAACTCTGGCCAGAGCAATGAGACAGAAGAAATCATTTAAAGAAGAAGAAGTAAAAAAGAGCTCAAACTATCCCTGTTTGCTGATTATATGATTCTATATTTAGAAGACCAAAAAAAAATTCCACCAGAAAACTTCTAGAACTCATAAACAAATTCAGTAAAGTAACAGTATATAAAATTAACACCCATAATTCGATTGCATTCCTATACATTAATGATGGATCAGACAAAAGAGAAACTAGGAAGACTATCTTATTCACAATAGCCTTAAAAAAATAAAATACTTGGGAATCAATTCAACAAAAGAGGTAAAAGACTTCTACAATGAAAACTACAAAACAGTAAAGAAAGAAATTAAAGAAGTCCTTAGAAGATGGAAAGACCTCCCATGTTTATGGATAGGCAGAATTAATATTATCTAATTCTAACATTATTCTAATATCTAACATTATTAATATAATTGCCATACTATCAAACGTGCTATACAGAATTAATGCAATTCCAATGATGTTCCTCATATTTGGAAAAATAAGAAGCCTAGAATAACCAAAGCAATCCTTAGTAAGAAAAGTGAAGTAGAAGGCATCACAATCCCAGGCTTAAATTATACTACAGAGCTATAGAAACAAAAATAGCATGGTATAGGCACCAAAAGAGACATGAAGACCAATGGAAGAGAATAGAAGATACAGAGACAAACCCAAATGAATATAGTTATCTCATACTAGACAAAGGCACCATAAACATACATTTAGAGAAAAGAGGGCCTCTTCGAGAAGTGGTGCTGGGAAAACTGGAGATCCACATGTAACAGAATGAAATTTAACCCCTATCTCTTTCCCTGCACAAAATTCAACTCAAAGTGAATCAAAGACTCAGGCCTTAGATCAGAAACGCTGTGCCTAGTAGAAGAAAATGTAGGCCCAACATTCCATCATGTTGGCTTGGAATCGACTTTCTCAACAGGACTCCCAAAGCATAAGAAGTAAAATCAAGAATCAATAAGTGGGATTTTAACCAACTAAAAAGTTTCTTCACAGCAAAGGAAACAATCAAGAAAGTTAAGAGAAAATGTACATAATGAGAGAAAATCCTTACCACCTGCACCTCAGAGAGAGCAATAATCTCCAGGATATACAAAGAATTAAAAAAATTAACACCAAAACAATGAACCCAATCAATAAATGGGCACAAAACTGAATAGACACTTCACAGAAGAAGAAATACAAACAGCAAATATGTGAAAAAATGTTCAATATCTCTAGCAATTAGAGAAATGCACATTAAAACTACTCTGAGATTTGCTCTCACTCCAGTCAGAATGGCAATTAGAAGAATAAAAGTAACATAAAATGTTGGCAAGGATGTGGGGAAAAGAGTACATTCATACATTGCTGGTGGGGCTGCAAATTGGTGAAATCATTCTGGAAAGAATTATGGAGATTCTTCAAAACTTGGAATGAAACCACCATTTGATCCAGTTATCCCACTCCTCGGTATATATCCAAAGGAGTTAAAATCAGCATACTACAGTGATGCAGCCACATCAATGTTTATAGCAGCTTGATTCACAGTAGTTAAGCTATGGAACCAACCTAGGTGCCCTTCAACAGAAGAAGGAATAAATAAAGAGTGATATGTATACACCATGGAATATTACTCAGCCATAAAAAGAATTCATGCTAAGTGAAATAAGCCAATCTCCAAACACCAAAGGTCAAATATTCTCTCTGATATGTGAATGCTAACATTGGGGGGAGAGGGGATAGAGGTTCATTGGATTAGACAAAGGGGAATGAAGGGAAAAGAGTGGAAAAGGAATAGGAAAAAGAGTAGAATAAATTGGACATAACTTTCCTAGGTACATATATGAATATGCCACAGTGAATATCAAGACTGAAATCCTAATTAGAATAAGATACACTGCATGTTTGTATAAATATATCAAAATATACTCTGTCATATATAACTAATATAACCAATAAAAAAAGAAATCGTAAAAAACTGTGGATGATGAAAACTAACAAACAGTACCATCACAGTTAGAATTTTGAGGAAAGTTCAAAAAATGTAAGAAAATTTGGTCATTTTCATTGTACACAGAGCTTTTAGATAATAATCATGATTGATAATATTATTCCAGAACCATTAGACTTTCCTTATTATCTCTCCAGAAATATTCCAAATCTTCATTCTAGTCAAAAAATAACACAGTCCTCTACATATAACCTATCAACAACAGGCCACTTTTACCCAATTACAAAATGTTAAGTGACATAAATACATCCCCATTTGAACTTGTTCTTCAAGGATAAATGAAACTTTTTTAAAATGAAGTAGAATGTTCTTATTAATGAATTATTCCCTAGATAAATACTGTCCAATCTTTTAATTATCAGAGTGGCATTCCTTAGAATCCAAAATATTTAGGAAGTCTAATTAATCTTTGCTCAGATTATGGTCATAATATAATTAGGAACATACAAACCCAACCTGGAAAAAGATAATTTGTGTTTAGAGGAAAATTTGTATTTAGAAGTATTCTTGTAAGCTTTGTATTTCAGAAGGCTTGTACGCTTTGGGAACACAAATACATTTGGCATACAAAGAAGCCAGTAATAATTAGCATCACAGCCTCACAAAAGTCCTTTATATAATAACTTAGCTTTTACTTTGGAAGCAAAATTCATAGCTCAGAAAGATACCTGCAAATATGTGGTTCTGCCTCCAGCAGGTCTACATAAGGTTGCAGCATGAAAGAAAATCGAAGGATAGCTTTAGACCTCTTACAAGTTTAAGAAATAGTGCTCATGATCACAAATAGACTAATTAGGATGCACAAGTGCCTCTCATACATACGCAATAATAAAATGCTTATTTAATCTAAGCAAACAGATGCAAACCAGGTTTTAAACAGCAGGGCTTTTTCCCTTCCATTTGAGGGTCCTGAATACAAATGGCAGAAATGCCAAAAGTCTTGTTGACCATTTTATGTATTTAAGATACAAGTATAATCCACATTACATAAAAGAGCATTCATTAGTCATTTTCATGCATTATACCTATATAGCTTTAACTCCACAAACTTTTACATAATTATACAAAGTCCAAATATATAGCATATTTAGTCCTCAAATATGTAAACCAGAGATATGATAAAGTCAGAGATATGATAAAGTATCAAATACATCATAGTAACCTAAATTAATAGTTGTTCATTTAACCATATTATAAACCATATTTAGAACATGTCATTTAAGATTTGATCAAACTGAGTGGGGTAGGGAGGGAGAGCAGGGGAGATTAGATGAATTCTAGATAGGGAAGGGGAGTAGGAGGGGAAGGGAGGGGGCAGGGGATTAGCAAGGATGGTGGAATGTGATGGACATCATTATCCAAAGTACATGTATGAAGACTTGAATTGGGTGTCAACACACTTTATATACAAACAGAGACATGAAAAATTGTAGTATATATGTGTATTAAGAATTGTAATACAAAAAAACAAGATACATGTATAAAGGCATGAATTGGCGGAGAACATACTTTTTATACAGAGATATGAAAAATTGTGCTCTAAATGTGTAATGAGAATTGTAATGCATTCCACTGCTGACATGTATTTAAAAAAATAAAACCAATAAAAGATAAAAAAAAAAAGAATTGATCAAACTGAGAGCTCATCGAGGGAGGAGCCTCACCGTGGCACAACAGCTGTCCCAGAAGCAAGGCATCACCCTGCGCAGGAGTTCGGAGATGATGGCCAAGTTTTTTTTTATTCTATATCAATGTGGCATGTATCCCTCTGAAACCTTCAGAAGTATGGACTAACCCTGCTGGTAACTACTGACCCTGAGCTCATAAAGTACCTCAACAGTGATTTGGAACAGCTGAAAGATTGGCTGTACAAGTGCTCAGTTCAGAAGCTGTTGGTGGTCATCTGATTAATTCAAAATGGGGAGGTCCTCTAAAGGTGGCAATTTGACATGGAGTGTGACAAATCTGCAAAAGATGACAGTACTCCCAGAGATAAGTCTCCGAAAGCTATCCAGGATGAAATTCGCTCAATGATCAGACAGATCACAGTGTCAGTGACATTTCTACCATTGTGGGAAGTTTCTTGTTCATTTGATCTACTGATTTATACAAAAATCTACTGATTTATACATTTTTCTGGTTGTACCTGAAAAATGGGAAGAGTCGGGACCACAGTTCATTACCAATTCTGAGGAAGTCCCTTGCTCATTTACTACCACGATCCACAGAGTAAACAGCATGGTGGCCCACAAAACTCCTGTCAGTGACTGAGGGTGAGATGAAGAAGATAATGTCTGATAATTCTCAAATGTGCTTTTTCTAAAACCACGTCAACCTCAGTGGATGTGTTGTATTTCATTGGTTAGTTTTAGCTGGGGAGCAGCAGCGTCCTGGATGAACTGTGTACAACTATTTCATGTTTGTACCTGTGTTACCTGCCACAGAGTTAAGTAGTGAGTACACTGAATGTCATCCCAGAGCAGCCAGCAGATTTTATCAGTGTTGCAACAAGAATTCCTCTGAACATGATAGTGTAGATGGAAAATCTTTTGCTACAAAGCTAATGATTCCAAATGTTTTGGTCAAGGTACTTGACTCAGAATATAGATAGAGAGATATTTGAAGATAAAATAATACAGCAAAAGAGCTCTGGATATTCAGAATCTTTGTTTAGATCCTTAAAGTAATGAAAAACTGCTTTATTGGGTCCTTTGACATTTATTATACTGTATATTTCCCACATGGAAAAAATGGTTTTAATAAATATATAACTTAAACCCATGATGCAATGGTTAATTGTACTATTTAATTCTTGTAATACAGAACTCTTACACATTTTAAATAGTTTACAAATCAAGCTTTAAATAATAATGGTGAATAAAGTTACATCTATGTTTTAAATTTGTCTTAAAAAAAGAATTGACTAAACTATGCTGTGTGCATGTATGAATATACCACAATGAATTCCACTTTTATATATAAGTTATAATGTACAATTTAAAAATTAATAAAAGGAAGACCAATAGAGTAGAGGAAGGTGACCAGGGAAAGGAGCAGTAGAAAGAAGGAAATAGTCTTGGGGTTCACAATGGAGTAAATTATGTTACATACATTTATTAGTATGTCAAAATTTATTAGAGTTTATGTATAACTCTAATGTGTTAATAAAATTAACTTTAAAAAACAGATATCTAAGTAAACCTTGACTTTGCTAACGTTCTTTTCCCTAAGTAATTAAAGGCTAACAACGGCAGAAGATACAAGAAATGAGATCATTTCTCAATAAACATAATCTTTGTACTTTAAGCCAGGTCTTTGTAAATGCATCTAAGAGCAGGTCAATATTTTAAGAAAATCTTAACTATTTTAAACATAGAAAATTCTCTTTTGTTTTTATATCTATGCATCAAAAATGATTTGTAGAAAACTCCTTACATAACCTTTAAAATGAGATCCAACCTCATCATACATAAAAAATATCCTTTCCTAAGTGTCAGGCTCATAAACATTCTGTCATGTGCTCAGACTCCTGGTGACTTGCTGTTAACCTCTGGGGTTTTGCCCTTATCTTCATTTTTACATTTTGACATTCTATTTAGGATAAAATCTTTTCTTATCCTTTCTTATCCAAAGAATATTCTTCTCTCTTTAACCTTCCTTGCCACAAATCTGTCCTCATACCCACAACTCTCTTCATATTTCCTTCTCTCCTACTTATTGATTCCCTAAATTTACATTTTGAAAAGATTCTCACAAAATTTCTGAATTCAGATAAATCATGCTTTTACTCAATAAGATAAAATACTTTATTCTATTTTATACTGTATCAAAACACAGCTTAATTTCCTTTCCTACATAGGATTATGAATGCTAACTAAAATTTTAACTCTTGGTAACTTTACTTTTCAGTAAACATCTAGGAAGAAAGCAGTCTTGAATTGTTTTTCATATATCGACAATTTATGAAAACATATTTAACAGTCCCAAATAAATAAAGTTTATCATCCTTTTAGAGATTTTAACAAGATAAGAGTGCTTGGATTTGTATTTAGTCATTGATGCTTTAGTATTTCAACTTATAATAACTGAGATGTTTTATCTCTATCATATAACTTTAGACTTTATATTAAAAAGGATTCTTATAAACATTTACTTAATTTGTTTTTAACAGTTAAATTTAGATTACCTGTGAAAACCAAGATATCAGATAAGCAAAGATATTATTTTTAGTTGTTTCTTTGTGAAAAAAAAAACAAAATTCACTGTACTTGAAATATATAGAAAGCAACAGGCATTACATTTTAAACATCTAACAAAGACAATACAATCCTGGCTGACAAGCAACAGGCAAAAAATGTATGTTGGCAATTCTGAAGATATCTTCTTTTCTGTATTTTACCAACAAATTTAAATTAACCCATTTGCCAAAAGTTGATTTATAGTGTGTGAACTACAATTCTGCTGAATCAATTTTACAGTGTCAGTGTATGAGAGCCCTCACTTATCTGTAAACCAATCTGAATAGAACATCTTGGTAGGTTTTATTATGTAAACACATCATAAAACATGTACCCAAAACACATACATACACGAATGAAGTTTATCTAGCTTTTATGCTAAAATTCTGGTCACAAAGACAGGGTAGGATAGTAAAACAAACTCAGTTTATAAAAAGAGAGTTGAATCCAAATAATATTCATGACAGAAATTGAATAATTGAAGGCTACCTGTTCAAGCATCTCTACAGCAACTGGGATTTTAAAAAGGCCCTTGACCTCCCTTCCCTTTGTCCTCAAGTGAATCTAAGAGTTAACTTGCAGATGTTACATTCTAGTCAATGTTAGTTAAGATATAAGAGACACTCAAAATGACCCTGAATAACAAATTATCTTGGTAAAGACAACACAAGAGAGAAAAATATCAGATAGAGGGTCATAGAACAAGTAAGCCTCTACAGTTAACCCTGAATTGAGGCATAAAAACCATTTCAAAGGCATTCACAAGAGACAACCAAAACATTAAGCAGTTATCAATATAGCCCATTGGAATAAAAAGCCATGGTGTCAGATGGGAGCTCTCTTTCAGATGAGATCGGGTGTGTTCAGGGTAGTATGGCCATAGACAAGGGAGCTCCCTTTTAATTAAAGCATTGATTGCACAGAGGGGCTTGTCCTTGATTAAACCAAACTCAAGAAATGTTTGCAAGTCTAATGCCTCTCAAAGCCTCTGATTTTATAGAGATTTTTTTAGGGGGCTCATCAAGGGATTGGGGGAAGAGTGGAGTGGTAGCCATTGCGTGTTTACTAACCACCACCACCCCCCAGTGACTTTTAAAGGACCAAGAGAGAGGGGATATCACTCATTGAAGAAGGGAAAGTAGGATTAAACTAGATAGGATATTTATAGATTCCCAATGGGAAGAAGAAAGAATAGGTTTCCAGAATGCCCTAAAGGAGGTGAAGTTCAGATAGTAGCATTAACATCTTGATTGGGGCAAGAGCAATAGAAGGGGAGGTAAAAGAGGTCTCCAAATGCTCCCAGAAGAGGGGATTTGAAATCTATTTGGGGTCACCATACTGTACAGAAAGGGCATGTGGAAGAGACTTGGGAAGTCATGTGATGAGGTAGCTACAAGATGTTAGGACCCCAAAAGAAAGGAAGGCTTTCTCAGAAAAAGGTAGGGCTTTATGCTAAAATTCTGCACAAGACAGGGTAGGATAGTAAAACAAATCCGGTTTATAAAACGACAGTTAATGTATCATGTTGTATCCAAGACTTACCCTTTATCATGTCAGATGTTGTCTCTGCCCATAGTGGTGGTGGCCTCACTTCAGTTGTCCCAGGGATGGGTACAAACCTTTATATACCCAGTGAGAAAAATTTCAACCCATCATTTGAACCAAATCTCTCAAAATCCTTTAAATACTAGGTAGAAAAGAGAAACCAAAGAAGAGAATAGCTCACAAACCCAGAGAAGATGTTGAACTCAAGCTTATGAAGGTTTCAAGACTATGAACTCCCCGGGGATGAGACAGGTCATAGGAAGATACAGAATAGGACAAGGAGAAACATTAGGAAGAAAGAACACGATTAGAAAGAAATAGAGACTGAATGAAAAGGACATCTGACTGGCCAGAAAGAGATGGGGACCTCCAATCCTTCACCTGCAAATTAAGACCTCACCTCTGGGGTTTCCAACACCGATAACCTCAGACTGTAGTTATAACTGAAGACTCAGAGCATGCAAGATGTTCATTTGATAACTCCAATAGGGGCTTCAATACCGGGGAGGTTTAGAGACTTCAACCCCATAAATTCTTCGAGGACTTTGATTCTGTGAAATTACTACCTGCTACCTGTAACACCCAAGTCACAGGATGGGTGGGGGAGAATAACCCATCAGATGCTCTGTTTCCCTTTCCAGAAAGAAAGGAGAGAAAAAAGGGAAGAGACAGCAAAAATGAAGTGAAAGGAAAGACCAAATGGGCTCCTGCATATCGTTGGGGATCTGGGTCTCCATCAAATCCTGGGTAGGATTTGCCCACTGGTCTCTTAGATGCACATGGTTCTGGAGTCTCCCAGTCACCCTCCAAAGATGTGAGCTATAGCTCAAATGGGTGGGTGAAAATTATCCCCTGTTGCTGAAAAAGAGATCAGTAGAAAGGAGGAGACATAAAAGTACAAAAGCAGGGGAGGGAGTATTTCCTTGTGGGATGACCTTACTGACAGAATAGCTGGGGTTCTAAACCCACCAAAGCTAGGACCCAGAAACAAGTTTAGGTGTTTGTTCAAACAGTTGAAGGTAGGTCCAGGTCAACTATATCTGCCATTGGGACTTACCCTTAGGGTCTCTGAAGCAGGGGTGGGTGTTGGACACCAAAGAATTCCAGGCATGATGGGTTCTTGTGCTTTCTTCTAGAATAATCAGGCACATGCACAGTGTAACAGGACCAAGGCTCTTCACTGGGGGCTTCTGCAGAAGCAAGAAGGGAGATGTAGTGTTGACCAAGAGCATCAGACTGGCTCAAAGGACAAAGGTGTTCAGCTTGGATGACATCTGGAGGGTAGGCAGGAACCCAGTCCCTTGATTTCATCATATGGAAGTGGGGGTTAGTTGCACCACGTGTTCTTCTTCATCAAGCCTCTTCAAGCAATGCCTGCCTCTTTACCATCTTAGTCTCCACTTACGGTGTGGAATGTTACTATGCTAATAAAATAAAGTATATCATTTTCAGAAGAGGGCAGACTATCATTCTGTGTTTCATGCTTTATGCCTTGACCTTCCACCACTGGCTTCTTGGAATTACTGCTGACCACATAGTTTTAGGAGGCTGAGCTGACTTCCCAGACCCCCATCTCCTAGAGTGTTGCTGTTGGGAGTTGCCCTGGCTCCAAAGACTAACTTCCCTATTCCCCAAGAAGAGCTGTCCAATGGTGAGCCCTGTTGGCTCACATGATTCTTACCCACCAATCTGACTAGCCCTGCTGGCTCACATGATCCTTACCCACCAATCAGACTGGCCCTGCTGACTCACATGATCCTTACTCACCAATCAGACTAGCCCTGCTGACTCACATGATCCTTACCCACCAATCAGAAAGCACCTCATCCCAACTGTCAAACCCTTCAACCATTAAACTGTCATAACTGTCAAACAACCCCCAGCTCTATAACTATGCAAAGCTGTTCCTCAATAAATGGACATTTTCTCCGATGACGAGCCTTGATGGTTCTTTCAGTTGCTTCATCCCATAGCCCTAAAGACTGGTCCACTTTTTAACTCTGTTCACCTCAGCAGACTGAAAGCTAGCATGTCCATCACGAATCAGGTTAGCCACTGAGGAGCATTATGGGGTCGAGAAGTCTGCTCGGAGTAGGGTAACTGGAGAATGGGAACATTTCGGCTAAGCCTTGAGACAGTGTGTGCAGAGAAGCAATTTTTAAGTTCTTAGAAAAGGCTTGAGGTGTTGGAATGATCACTAAAATGGTCTTAAATTATCTTTAGGGTAATTTTCTCTCTAAAAATGTACACAAGAATGGACCTTAACAATTGACTGGACTCTCAAAGAGAGGTTGTTCTGGCATGTAGAAACTGTATCAATACATCTAAGACAACAAAATAAAGGTGCTAACGGAAATTTAAAATTAGGCATGAAGATTGTTATGGTTTGGATATGAGGTGTCCCCCAAAAGCTCACATATGAAACAATGAAAGAAAGTTTGGAGGAAAAATGATTGAGTTATAGCCTTAGCCTTCTTAGTGAGTCAATCCCAATGGGATTAACTGAAGTGAAATGTATGGCTGGAGGGGTGGGAATTAGGGCGTGGCTTTGGGTATATATTTGTATCTGGAGAGTAGAGTTGCTCTCTTTGCTTCCTGATGTGAGCTGCTTTCCCTCAGCCACACTCTCCCACTATGATGTTCAGCCTCACCTTGAGCCCCAAGGAATGGAGCTGGCCTTCTATGGACTAAGACCTCTGAAACTGTGAGCCCTCAAATAAACTTTTCCTCCTTGCATTTGTTCTGGTCAGATCCTGTAGTCACAGTAGCGAAAAAGCTGCTACAAAATCAAAACAACTATGATACTATGCACCTAGAAACCTGGGAGATTGTCAAAGAATATCAGGCAGTTCTGTGAAATCTAAGTAGTCAACCCAGGAGTGTGTCCTTATATACCACAAAGAGTTTGCTGAAAAAGACAAAATTCTTTTATAATCCCCTAAACTGATGCCAGGTCCTTTGTGCAGTGCAGTCTTATCTAAACCAGATCCCATATAATCTCACTCTACCAGCAGGTACTCAACCTGAGAGAAGGCTCACCAAAGCAAAAAAGGTGGGTTCAAAATAAGTACTATGCTGGGTCTTAGAGTTGCTGATTCCCTCCAAGGGTGCTCTTGCTTCTGGTCCCATTTCTGGATATCATATATGTCAACCTAAATTATATACAGAGAGAGATTCTCCAAATAATAATGATATTTATTTGGGAACAGTGCATTATTGCAAAGGGAATATGCACATAGTTTACTACTGTTTGCAAATTCTCATCACAATGGTCTGCTATCATCAGTACATGTCATTGTTTCCAGAATCTCTTTCTGTATCTTAGCTTGATAGTCTGAATGTCTATGTTACTCCAAAATTCATCATTGAAATGTAATCACTAATCTAATAATAGTGGGAATTAGAATCTATGAGACGCAAATAGAAACTGAGGACATGAAAGGGAGTCATGTTCTCTCAAAAGAGACACCAGATGCCTTGTTCCCTTGTTCTTACATAAGGACACAACAAGAAGACACTAATACTGAGCTGAGAAGGTGGTGACTTGATCTTGAATTTTCCAGCCTCCACAACTGTGAGAAATAAAATTTCTGTTTGTAAGTAGCCAGTCTATGGCATTTGGTTATAGAATCCCAAGCAGACTAATACACTTTATTTGGTTCAGCTTCCTCTTTTCACAGGACTAGGGGTCATAATGGGAATGAGTTCACCTTGTCCTGTGCCCTCTGAGCATGGACAACGCAGGGAGCAGGGCCAGGAGCATCATCGCCAGGCGAGATCCAACATGGCGGGACGCTGAGAAATCAATTCTGTGACCTCTTCAGCTGCTTTCGCAAAGGGAGTCTTAAACCGACTGAATGCTGTTTGCTCGGGATCACATGGCAATGCTGAGGTGGACCTAAGGCGAGCAGTTTGCGCCCCTCAGAGCTCACACTGAGCCCAGAGCGGGTGAATTCAGGCTCCCCCATTCGCAGTTTCTGGCTGATTGTCTGCGTCTTGTTGCCAAACCGCTGTGACTCAGCAATACAGAAGCTCCCGTGGAATAGAGAAACAACTCTTCTGTTCCTCCGTGAACCTTTTGAGGTGATACCAACCGAGCCTTCATAGGCAGCGGGCCCAGAATTGAGACGGGACCTGGGAGAGTCAGACTGGACCCACTCTTTGCATCAGACACCCGGCAAAGAGAATGAACGGCAGCCCTTATCATTGGACACCATCATGGCAGAGAACTGACGTCACCAGAATTTGGTGGAGGGGACAGCTTCATCCAAACCAGCGACTGCAGGTGTGTGACCCCCGGCCACTCCTCTCCACACAGCGATTGTCAGACCGAGGGAGTCGTCAGGAGCGGGCCTGACCCCCGGCTACCACTCTCACCAGCGTTGACAACCGAGGTCTCTTGGCCAGCTCCTGGGGGCCTGGCTACCAGAGGGCAGGCAGAATAAGCTGACGGTTCCCAGCCCAGCGCTCCACAACCTTAGGGTCTGGGGGAATGGCAAACAGAGAGAGTGTGCCCAGTCATTCAAGAAAATAGGGCTTCCGGGAGCGGCAGACTCGGCATGTAGCCAGTTTTGTGGTGAACATCACCCGTGAGAGGGGCCTGGCTGGAGGAAAAGTGGGGAAGTGACTGGAGACCAGGAAAGGCCCTGGGCACCCAAGATTGGAGAGCCGCCCAGTGGGGGAGGGGGAGCCGCCTCACAGGGTTTGGTTCCTGCATAATGAGGGGAGAAGCTTGGCCCGGTGGGCACAGCTCCACCTACTGGAAGAGAAGTTAATTGAACTCTAAGACTGCATTTTTAATTTTTTTTCTTATTTTTATTTATTTTTTATTTTTTATTTTATTTTGTCTTTTCATTTCTTTTCAATTTACTTATTCCCCTTTTCTTGAATTCTATCTATTTACTCTCATTCTCTTTAGCGACTTCTTCCCTACCCTTCTAATACCTTTCCTCCCAAGCATTACAATGCTGTTTATGTGTAATTTACTAAATGTGTATAGGTAAATGTTTCAAGGCATTATATAGTGCTACCAATTCCCTAGCTACCTACAAATACTCCAGACCATTCTCCTGTTAATATCCCTCGACAGTAGAGCAATCTTCCAAGGTTGCCAAGAAATACCAACCTCTACACCATCACATCACTCGATGTAAACATAAGTCTCAAGACCAAACCAGAGATCGCTATATGCCATCAGAATCCATATGCATTTTATGAAATGAATGAATCTGCTTTAAAGTGCAATAAAATTCATCATCTCTAGTCATAGTCTCCTATCACAAAGAAGAGACCCTGGAGATACACAAAACCAAAATAAATTTATAGGACTAAACAGTTACTCAGCAGTCAAACAGAACAGGAAGTAACATGAGCAGCATGAAAAAGCAAGGAAGAAAAGGAGTACAAACAATGCAGGAAGGGCTGGGGATGTGGCTTAAGCGGTAGTGCACTCGCCTGGCATGCGTGCAGCCCGGGTTTGATCCTCAGCACCACATACAAACAAAAGATGTTGTGTCCGCCGAAAACTAAAAAATAAATATTAAAAAATTCTCTCTCTCTCTTAAAAAAAAAAAACAATGCAGGAAGCCTAAATCTACAGGAGAACCTAGACGCATCAGAAAAATAGTCAAATAAAGAACTCAAGGAATATCTTATACAGATGGAATGGAATCTTAAAGAGGACATGAGACAGCAAATTCAAACAATGAAAGAACACATTGAAAATGAATTACATAAACAGATTCAAGAAGCAAATAAGCAACTTTACCAGGAGATAGAGATTATTTTTAAAAATCAAACAATAATCCTAGAAATGAAGGAAACTATAAACCAAATTAAAAACTCAAATGAGAGTATCACTAGCAGAGTGGAAGTCACAACGTCAGACAATGAAGACAAAATATATCATCTTGAAAAGAGTCTAGCCAACTCAGAAAGGCTGGTAAGAAACCATGAGAAAAACATCCAAGAGATATGGAATAACATAAAAAAACAAACTTAAGAGTCATCAGGATGGAGGAAGGTATAGAGGCCCAAACCAAGGGAATGAGCAACTGTTGAATGAAATAATTTTATAAAACTTTCCAGATATAAAAAGGAAATGGATATACAAATTCTAGATGCATACAGGACACCAAGCATACAAAATCACAGTAGACCAATGTCAAGACACATTGTTATGAAGATATCCAATATACAGAACAAAGAGAAAATATTAAAAGCTACAAGAGAAAGGAGGCAGATTACATTCAGGGATAAACCAATAAGGTTAATGGCTGATTTTTCATTACAGATGCTGAAATCGAGAAGATCCTGGAACAACGTATTTCAAACACTGAAAGACAATGGATGCCAAACAAGAATTTTGTATCCAGCAAAATTAAGCTTCAGGTATGACAACGAAATAAAAATCTTTCATGATAAACAAAAGTTAAAAGAATTTGCAGCCAGAAAACCAGCATTGCAAACCATCCTGAGCAAAACACTACACAAGGAAGAAATGAAAAACAACAACCAAAACCAACAGTGGGAAGCACTTCAGTAAAGTGAGAGTGGTGGGGAAAAAAAAGCTAATCATGGAGAAACAAACCAAATTAAAAAAAAAGATAATTAATCAAACATGACTGGAAGTACAAACCATATTTCAATAGTAACCCTAAATGTTAATGGCTTAAGCTCACCAATAAAGCGACATAGGCTAGTAACCTGGATTAAAAAAACAGATCCAACAATATGCTGCCTTCAGGAGACACATCTGATTGGAAAAGACAGGCTGAAAGTGAAAGGTTGGGAAAAATCATACCACATACACGGTCCTTGGAAGCAAGCAGGGGTAGCCATCCTCATATCAAATAAAATCGACTTCAAGACTAAGTTAATCAAAAGGGATAAGGAAGGACATTATATACTGTTAAAAGGAAAAATTCACCAACAAGACATAACAATTTTCAATATTTATGCACCAAATAATGGTGCTGCAACGTTCATAAAACAAACTCTTCTCAAGTTCAAGAATCAAATAGACCACAACACAATAATTATGGGTGACTTCAACACACCTCTCTCACCATTGGACAGATCCTCCAAACAATAGTTGAATAAAGAAACTATACAATTCAATAACGCAATCAATAACCTAGACTTAACCGACATATATAGAATATATCAACCATCATCAGGTGGATATACTTTTTTCTCAGCAGCACATGGATTCTTCTCAAAAATAGACCATGTATTATGCCATAGGGCAACCCTTAGTAAATATAAAGGTGTGGAGATACTACCATGCATCTTATCTGATCATAATGGAATGAAACTGGAAATCAACAATAAAAGAAGGAAGGAAAAATCCTACAGCACTTGGAAAATGAACAATATGTTACTGAATGATCAATGGGTTACAGAATACATAAAGGAGGAAATCAAAAAATTCTCAGAGATAAATGAAAATACAGACACAACATATCTGAATCTATGGGACACAATGAAAGCAGTTTTAAGATGGAAATTCATAGCCTGGAGTTCATTCCTCAAAAAAAAAAAAAAGGAAAAAAAAAACAACAAATAAATGAGCTCACACTTCTCAAAACCCTAGAAAAGGAAGAGCAAAACAACAGCAAATGTAGAAGAAGGCAAAAAATAATTAAAATCAGAGTAGAAATCAACGAAATTGAAACAAAAGAAACTATTGAAAAAATTGACAAAACCAAAAGTTGTTTCTTCGAACAAATAAATAAGATCGACAGACACTTAGCCATGCTAACAAAGAGAAAAGAGAGAGAATTCAAATTACTAACATACGGGATGAAAAAGGAATATCACAACAGACACTACAGAAATACAGAAGATAATTAGAAATTATTTGGAAAACATATATTCCAATAAAATAGAAGATAGTGAAGAAATAGATAAATTTCTTAAGTCATATGATTTGCACAGATTGAGTCAGGAGGATACACACAATTTTAACAGACCAATATCAATGGATGAAATAGAAGAAGCAATCCAAAGACTAACAACCAAGAAAAGCCCAGGACCGGATGGGTATACAGCGGAGTTTACAAAACCTTTAAAGAAGAATTAATACCAATACTTTCAAGTTATTTCAGGAAATAGAAAAAGAGGGAGCTCTTCCAAATTCATTCTATGAGGACAACATCACCCTGATTCAAAAACCAGACAAAGACACTTCAAAGAAAGAAAACTACAGACCAATAATCTCTAATGAACCTAGATGCAAAAATCCTCAATAAAATTCTGGCGAATTGATACAAAAACATATCCAAAAAATTATGCACCATGATTAAATAGAATTCATCCCTGGGATGCAAGGCTGGTTCAATATATGGAAATCCATAAATATTATTCACCACATCAATAGACTTAAAGATAAGAACCATATGATCATTTCGATAGACACAGAAAAAGCATTCGACAAAGTACAGCATCCCTTTATGTTCAAAACACTAGAAAAACTAGGGATAACAGGAACTTACCTCAACATTGTAAAAGCTATCTATGCTAAGCCTCAGGGTAGCATCATTCTAAATGGAGAAAAATTGAAGGCATTCCCTCTAAAATCTGGAACAAGACAGGGATGCCCTCTTTCACCAATTCTATTCAATATAGTTCTAAAAATACTGGCCAGAGCAAATAGACGAAAGAAATTAAAGGCATAAAGATAGGAAAAGAAGAACTTAAATTATCACTATTTGTGGTTGACATGATCCTATACCTAGAAGACCCAAGAGTTCTACAAAGAAACTATTAGAGCTAATAAATGAATTAAACAAAGTGGCAGGATATAAAATCAACACGCATAAATCAAAGGCATTCCTGTATATCAGCAACAAATCTTCTGAAATGGAAATGAGGACAACCACTCCTTTCACAATATCCTCAAAAAAAATAAAATACTTGGGAATCAACCTAACAAAAGAGGTGAAAGATTTATACAATGAAAACTACAGAACCCTAAAGAGAGAAATAGAAAAAGATATTATAAGATGAAAAAATATACCCTGTTCATGGATAGGCAGAACTAACATCATCAAAATGGCAATATTACCAAAGTTCTCTATAGGTTTAATGCAATGCCAATCAAAATCCCAAAGGCATTTCTTGTAGAAATAGATAAAGCAATCATGAAATTCATCCAGAAAAATAAAAGACCTAGAATAGCAAAAGCAATTCTAAGCAGGAAGAGTGAAACAGGTGGTATAGCGATACCAGACTTCAAACTATACTACAGAGCAATAGTAACAAAAACAGCATGGTACTGGTACCAAAACAGGTGGGTGGACCAATCTTACAGAATAGAGGACACAGAGACCAATCCACAAAATTACAACTATCTTATATTTGACAAAGGTGCTAAAAGCATGCAATGGAGAAAGGATAGCATCTTCAACAAATGGTGCTAGGAAAACTGGAAATCCATATGCAACAAAATGAATCTGAATCCCTTTCTCTCGCCATGCACAAAAGTTAACTCAAAATGGATCAAGGAGCTTGATATCAAAACAGAGACTCTGCGTCTGATAGAAGAAAAAGTTGGCTCTAATCTACATATTGTGGGGTTGGGATCCAAATTCCTTAATAGGCCATTGCACAAGAGTTAAAAACAAGAATCAACAAATGGGACTTACTCAAACTAAAAAGTTTTTTTTCTTAGCAAGAGAAATAATAAGAGAGGTAAATGGGGAGCCTACATCCTGGGAACAAATTTTTACTCCTCACACTTCAGATAGAGCCCTAATATCCAGATTATACAAAGAACTCAAAAAATTAAACAATAAGAAAACAAATAACCCAATCAACAAATGGGCCAAGGACCTGAACAGACACTTCTCAGAGGAGGAAATACAATCAATCAACAAGTACACGAAAAATGCTCACCATCTTTAGCAGTCAGAGAAATGCAATTAAAACTACCCTAAGATACCATCTCACTCCAGTAAGAATGGCAGCTATTATGAAGTCAAACAACAACAAGTGCTGGCGAGGATGTGGGGAAAAGGGTACACTTGTACATTGCTGGTGGGACTGGAAATTTGTGTGGCCAATTTGGAAAGCAGTATGGAGATTCCTTGGAAAGCTGGGAATGGAACCACCATTTGACCCAGCTATTCCCCTTCTCGGACTATTCCCCAAAGACCTAAAAAGAGCATACTACAGGGACACTGCTACATCGATGTTCATAGCAGCACAATTCACAATAGCTAGACTGTGGAACCAACCTAGATGCCCGTCAATAGATGAATGGATAAAAAAAAATGTGGCATTTATACACAATGGAGTACTACTCAGCACTTAAAAATGTCAAAATCATGGAATTTGCAGGGAAATGGATGGCATTAGAGCAGATTATGCCAAGTGAAGCTAGCCAATCCCTAAAAAACAAATGCCAAATGTCTTCTTGGATATAAGGAGGGCAACTAAAAACAGAGCAGGGAGGAATAGCAGGAGAAGATGATTACCATTAAACAGGGATGAGAGGTGGGAGGGAAAGGGAGAGAGAAGGGAAATTGCATGGAAATGGAAAGAGACCCTCATAGTTATACAAAATTACATATAAGAGGATGTGAGGGGAAAGGGAAAAAAACAAGAGAGAGAAATGAATTACAGTAGATGGTGTAGAGAGAGAAGATGGGAGGGGAGGGAAGGGGAGGGGGGATAGTAGAGGATAGGAAAGGCAACAGAACACAGCAGACATTAGTATGACAATATGTAAAAACGTGGATGTGTAACCGGTGTGATTCTGCAATCTGTATACAGGGTAAAAATGGGAGTTCATAACCCACTTGAATCAAATGTATGAAATATGATATGTCAAGAGCTTTGTAATATTTTAAACAACCAATAATAAAAAAATAAAAAATAAAAAAAAGGATCATTGACAGGCAGACACCCTGTGTGGGCAGAGTGGATGATGTGCCTCCTCCCTCATGACGGCCCACTGGAGGACTGTCCTGTGGGCAAGGAGCTGCTTGGGGTCTGATATCCTCTTCTACCAGCCAAGCCCAAGTTAGTAACTTCCTCTTTCTCACTAAACTACTTACTACACACCTGGTGCTGCCACAATAATTAATTCTCTTTCTATTCTAGAAACCAGTAATTTTTGTCTTCACCTGGTTGTTATCTCTCTGAATTGTCAACTAGCTTTCCCCTATTATCTTCCTACCTCAGTATGCCACCACAAAACTGTTGTTTTAATGAAGCTTTGGGGAGCTGCTGTGGGTTCCTCTGATTAGTTGTTGTTTTTTTCTTGCTTGTCCTGTTTTTAATCTACATTTCTTTAATGATTCCTGAAATTTATCATTTTAAACTATATTTGTTGGCCATTTGCATACCCTCATTGAAGAAAAGTGTATTCAGGTCATTCATCATTTTAAAGTGAGATTCCTTATTTTCTTTGGTGTTGCATTACTTATATGTTATGGAAATCAATATGTTTTTAGACAGATAGTTTGAAAATATCTTCTCCCATTCTGTAGTTTGTCTGTTCCCTCTGTTTACTGTTTCTTTTGATGTATAGAAGGTTTTCAGTTTGATGTAATCTCATTTGTCTATTTTTGCTTTTGTTTGTGGTGCCTGTGCTCTTGGGGTCACATCTAAAATATCTTTGCCCAGTTTAATGTCCTGAAAAAACTCCCCTATATTTTTTTCTTGTAGTTTAATAATTTTGGTTCTTACACTTCAGTCTGATCGAGTTTGAGTTGAGTTTTGAACATACTGAAAACTAGAGGTGTCGTTTCTTTCTTCTGTGTGTGGATATCCAGTTGTTACTGCACTACTTATTGAAATGATCTCTTTTCTTCAGTGTGTGTTCTTACTGCATTTGTGAAAAATCAGTTGACCATAAATACATGGTATTTTGTGCATTCTCCATTCATCAGTGTATTTCCTTTTATGTCAGTAGCATTCTGTTTTGATTACTTTAATTCATAATACATTATAAAGTGAGCTATTATAATGCCTCCAGCTTTTTTTTTCTCAAGATTGCTTTGGTTGTTTGGATCTTTTGTGATTGCATACAAAGTTTAGGAGTGATTTTTATGTTCCTGTGGCTGGTGTTTTTATAGGAACTGCATTAAATTTGCAGAATACTTTGGGTAGTATAGGTATTTAGCAATATTAATTCTTCCAATCTACAAACATGGGATGCCTATGCATTTTTGTTCCTCTTTCAATTTCTTTCTTTTTTAAATTAATTTTTTATTTGTTTTAATTAGTTGTACATGACAGTAGAATACACTTATATACTTTGATATGTCATACATAGATGGGATATAATTTCTCATTTTTCTGAGTATACATATTGTAGAATCATATTGGTCATACAGACACATATACACATAAAGTAATAATGTCTGTTTCATTCTACTATCTTTCTTATCCCCATACCCCCTGCCTTCCTTCCTTTCACTTCCCTCTACCTAATCTAAGGTAACACTATTCTTTTTTTTTATTTGCCTTTATACATGTACTTTTTTGTTGTTGTTGTTTGCATTACAATTCTTAATACACATATATACAACAATTTTTGTATTTCTGTTTGTATATAAAGTATATTCAAGTCTTCATACATGTACTTTGTATAAGGATGTCCATCACATTTCACCATCCTTGCTAATCCCCTGCCCCCCCTCCTTTCCTTCCCACCCCTCTTCCCTATCTAGAATTCATCTAATCCTCCCATGCTCTCCCTCCCTACCCCATTATGAGTGAACCTCCATATATCAGAGAAAACATTCGGCGTTTGTTTTTTGGGACTGACTAACTTCACTTAGCATTATCTTCTCCAATGCCATCCATTTACCTGCAAATGCCGTGATTTTGTTCTTCTTTAATGCTGAGTATATGTATGTATATGTGTATGCATTGTATGTGTATGCCACATTTTTTTATCCATTTATTCACTGAAGAACATCTAGGTTGGCTCCACAGTTTAGCTATTATGAATTGTCCTGCTATAAACATTGATGTGGCTGTGTCCCTGTATTATGCTGATTTTAAGTCCTTTGGGTATAGTCCGAGGAGAGGAATAGTTGGGTCAAATTGTGGTTCTATTCCCAGATTTCAAGGAATCTCTATATTGTTTTCCAAATTGGCTTCACCAATTTGCAGTCCCACCAGAAGTGTATGAGTGTGCCCTTTCTCCCACATCCTCGCCAACACTTACTGTTGTTTGTCTTCATAATAGCTGCCATTCTTACTGGAGTGAGATGATATCTTAGAGTGTTTTGATTTGCATTTCTCTGATTTCTAGAGATGATGAGCATTTTTTCATATATTTGTTGATTGATTGTATATCCTCTTCTGAGAAGTGTCTGTTAAGATCCTTAGCTCATTTGTTAATTGGGTTATTTGTTTTGTGTGCATGCGTGTGTGTGTGTGTGTGTGTGTGTGTGTGTGTGTGTGTGTGTGTGTGTGTGTGTTTAGCTTTTTGAGTTCTTTATATACCCTAGAGATTAGTGCTCTATCTGATATGTGAGGGGTAAAAATTTGCTCCCAGGATGTAGGCTCTCTTTTCACCTCACAGATTGTTTCTTTTGCTGAAAAGAAATTTCTTAGTTTGTTTCCATCCCATTTTTCAATTCTTGCTTTTAATATAGGGGTCTTATTAAGGAAGTTGGAGCCTAATCCTGCACTATAGGGGTCTTTTTAAGAAAGTTGGAGCCTAATCCCTCATGATGAAGATTAGGGCCTACTTTTTCTTCTATTAGATGCAGGGTCTCTTGTTTAATTCCTATGTCCTTGATCCATTTTGAGTTAACTTTTGTGCATGGTTAGAGATAAAGGTTTAATTTCATTTTGTTGCATATGGATTTCCAGTTTTCACAGCACCATATGTTGAAGATGCTATCTTTTCTCTAATGCATTTTTTGGCACCTTTGTCTAATATAAGATAATTGTAATTTTGTGGGTTAGTCTCTATGTCCTCTATACTGTACCATTGGTCTACCAGCCTGTTTTGGTGCCAATACCATACTGTTTTTGTTACTATTGCTCTGTAGTATAGTTTAAGGTCTGGTATAGTGATACCACCTGCTTCACTCTTTCTGCTTAGGATTGCTTTAGCTATTCTGGTTCTCTTATTTTTCTGGATGAATTTCATGATTGCTTTTTCTATTTGTATGAGGAATTCCATTGGGATTTTGATTGGAATTGCATTAAATCTGTATAGTCCTTTTGGTAGTATGGTCATTTTGATAATATTAATTCTGCCTATCCAAGAGCAAGGTAGATCCTTCCATCTTCTAAGGTCTTCTTTGATTTCTTTCTTTAAGAGTTCTGTAATTTTCATTGTATAGATCTTTCACCTTTTTTTGTTAAGTTGATTCCCAAGTATCTTTTTTTTTTTTTTTTGAGGATATTGTGAATGAGGTGGTTTTCCTCATTTCTTTCTCAGAGGATTTGTCAGTGATATACAGAAATGCCTTTGTTTTATGGGTGTTGATTTTATATCCTGCTACTTTGCTGAATTCCTTTACTATTTCCAGAAGTTTTCTGGTGGAGTTTTTTGGGTCAGCTAGGTATAGAATCATATCATCTGCAAAGAGAGCTAATTTAAGTTCTTCTATTCCTATACATCCCTTTAATTTCTTTCATCTGTCTAATTGCTCTGAGTATAGTTTCAAGAACTATGTTGAATAGAAGTGGTGAAAGAGGGCATCCCTGTCTTGTTCCAGATTTGAGAGGGAATGCCTTCGGTTTTTCTCAGTTTAGAATGATGTTGGCCTGAGGCTTAGCATAGATAGCCTTTACAATGTTGAGATATGTTTCTGTTATCCCTAGTTTTTCTAGTGTTTTGAACATAAAGCGGTGCTGTATTCTGTCAAATGCTTTTTCTGCATCTATTGAGATGATCATATGATTCTTATCTTTAAGTCTATTGATGTGATGAATTACATTTATTGATTTCCATACATTGAATCAACCTTGCATCCCTGGAGTGAACCCACTTGATCATGGTGCACAATCTTTTTGATATGTTTTTGTATTCGATTTGTCAGAATTTTATTGAGAAGTTTTGCATCCATGTTCATTAGAGATATTGGTCTGTAGTTTTCTTTCTTTGAAGTGTCTTTCTCTGGTTTTGGAATCAGGGTAATATTGGCCTCATATAATGAGCTTGGAAGTGCTCCCTCTTTTTCTATTTCCTGAAATAAATTGAAGAGTATTGGTATTAGATCTTTTTTAAAGGTCTTGTAGAACTTGGCTGTGTATTAATCCGACCTTGGGCTTTTCTTGGTTGGTAATCTTTTGATGGCTTCTTCTATTTTCTCACTTGATATTGGTCTGTTTAAGTTGTGTATATCTTCCTGATTCAACCTGGGTAGATCATATGACTTAAGAAATTTGTTGATGCCTTCAATGTCTTCTATTTTATTGGAGTATAAGTTTTCACAATAATTTCTAATTAGTAGCAGGGGAATAGACAGAAGGTAATTTCTAATTATCCTCTGTATTTCTGTAGTGTCTGTTGTGATATTGCCTTTTTCATCATGTATGCTGGTAATTTGAGTACTTTGTTAAACCCTCCTCCTATGGGGCAACTCCTTTTAAAATGTCCTGTTTGATTACAATTATAGCATGTTTTTGGCCTGGCATCTAAAGCCTGTTGTACTGCTGCTAAGACTTGCCCTTGTTCGTTAATGTCTCTACATAATTTATTTCTATTTAATTGATTTCAGATCTAATTTTAATTATTTCTGGCCTTCTAGTACGTTTTCTGCTGATTTTTTCTTCTTTTTCTAGGGCTTTGAGATGTAGTGTGAGGTCATTTATTTGTTGACTTTTTCTTCTTTTAAGGAATAAACACCATAGTTGCTTTGTGGCATAGTATATGGCCTATTTTAGAGAAGGATCCATGTGCTACTGAGAAGAAAGTGTAACTGCTTGAACCCAGTTGAAATATTCAATATATGTCAGTTAAGTCTAAGTTATTAATTGTGTTATTGAGCTCTATAGTTTCTTTATTCAACTTTTGTTTGGAAGATCTATCCAGGGGTGAGAGAGTTGTGTTAAAGTCACCCATTATTATTGTGTTGTGGTCAATTTGACTCTTGAACTTGAAGAGTTTGATGAACATAGCTGCACCATTGTTTGGGGCATATATTTTATGATTTTTATGTCTTGTTGGTGTATGGTTCCCTTGAGCTGTATGTAATGTTCATCTTTATCCCTTTTGATTAACTTTGGCTTAAAATCTACTTTATTTGATATGAGTATGGAAACCCCTGCTTGTTTCCATAGTCCATATGAGTGTATGATTTTTCACCTTCAGTCTGTGTACATCTTTTCCTAACAAATGAGTCTCCTAAAGGTGGCATATTGTCGGATCTTTTTTTAAAATCCAATCTGCTAGCCTATGTCTTTTGATTGGTGAGTCTAAATCATTAACAATTATGGTTACTATTGAGACATAGTTTGTATTTCTAGCCATATTTTTTATTTTTGTTATTTAACTTGACTTGGTTTTCCTCTTTGATTAGTTTTTCCTTTAGTGTATTACCTCCTTCTGCTGGTTTTCATTGTTTATTTGTTTGTTTGTTTCATTTCCTCTTCATGTAATATTTTGCCAAGGATATTTTGTAGTGCTGGTTTTCTAGCTATAAATTCTGTTAACTTTTGTTTATTGTGGAAGGTTTTTATTTCATCTTCAAATCTGAAGCTTAATTTTGCTGGATACAAGATTCTTAGTTGGTACCCATTATCTTTCAGAGCTTGAAATATGTTGTTCCAGGATCTTCTAGTTTTCAGGGTCTGTGTTGAAAAATCTGCTGTTATCCTAATTGGTTTACCCCTATTTGTAATCTGATTCCTTTCTCTTGTGGCTTTTAAAATTCTCTCCTTATTCTGTTTGTTGGGCATTTTCATTATAATGTGTCTTGGTGTGGATCTGTTGTTATTTTGCACATTTGGCATCCTATAGGCTTCTTGGATTTGGATTTCCATTTCATTCTTCATGTCTTGAAAGTTTTCTGATATTATTTCATTGAACAGATTGCTCATTCCTTTGGTTTGGACCTCTATGCCTTCCTCTATCGCAATAACTCTTAAATTTGGTCTTTTTATGCTATCCCATATTTCTTGGATGTTCTGCTTGTGGTTTCTCATCATTTTCACTGTACTGTCTACATTCTTTTCAAGATGATATACTTTAACTTTATCTTCATTGTCTGATGTCCTATCTTCTAAGTGGTCTATTCTATTGGTTATGCTCTCATTTGAGTTTTTAATTTTGTTTTTTTTTATTTCTTTCATTTCAAGGATTTCTGTTTGTTGGTTTGTTTGTTTGGATAACCTCTATCTCCCTGTTGAGGTGACCTTTTGATTCTTGGATTTGTTTATGAAGCTCATTGTCAAAGTGATCTTTCACTGCCTGTATTTTTTCTCTAATGTCTTCTTTGAGATCCCAAAACATTTTAATCATGTATATCCTGAAATCTTTCTCTGTCATTTTTTTCTGCTTTGGCTGTCAATTCTTCTAATGATGTGTTGTCTTGAATTGTTTGTGGTGCTTTCTTCCCTTGTCTTTTCATGTTGCTTGTGTTTTTCTTTCTAGCTCTGTGGAACTGGTGTTATTGTTTTTAACTCTATAGATTTGTAGTGCTCTTGTATGGTTCAAGAGCCCTGTTTTGTGGGGAAGGGCAATATTAACAGATCCTAATATCAACAGTACATCACCTATGAATAAATTATTGTTATTAAGACATTTATAATTAGTCTCAATGTCCAGAAATGTTGGATTCAATTATCATTTAAAATATAATCAGTAGTTTCTTAAAAGATGTACAGTTTCTGGTGGTGGACAGTGAACTGAGGGTGGGGCATAGGACAATATGCTAAGGGGGAAAGATATGAGGGTATGGGGTTAATATAACTTAGGAAATTTGGAGAACTCTAATGAAGAGGGTTAGTAGCAGGGGAATAGACAGAAGGTAATTTAGAGTAGACAAGTACATGGGAGGACAATAAAGTACATTAAAACAAACACACGTGTGTATTTAGAAAATTACAGGATGTTAAAATAGTAAAATTTAGAGGGTGAAAGAAGAATAAGGAGAAGAAAAAAAGGAAAGAAAGAAAAATAGAGAAAATAGAAAAAAGAGAATAAAAGGGGGGCTTATGCAATTCCTCTAAATTATATTATTCAGATGACTCAGTTCTGAAAGTTCTATTTCATGTAAAGTTCTTAGTTTCACATATGTTGGGCTTGTGAGGGCCAGAGGATAGAGGGTAGAGGAGAAAGAAGAAGGATCAGAAGGAAAAAAAAATTTTTTTAAAAATACTTAGAATTCTGTTTCCTTCCTGCTTCTCTTCTCTTCCAGTAGATGGGGTTGTCTATCTTAATCTGGGGTCTCTATCCTCAGGGTGGTGTAGGTAACCAGGGTGAGAAGATTCGAGATTCGAGCCCCCCCCCCCACCAACATTGTCTCCCTCTCCTGCCTGGAGCTTCCCAATCTTGATCTCTCTGTTTTGCTTCAGGTCCCAACTGCGGGACCTCTTGCCCCCAGACTCATGCCAGGTGGGCAGTGCCCTGGTAGCACTGTGCTCCCTGTTCAGCTGAAAGTGGTTTTTGTGCTGAGGAATCACAGCTGGGGAGGAGAGAAGGGGGAGGAAGCGGAAACCAGGTACCTGTTCAAAAGGAGGTCCCGCTGATAGCCACACCCACCAAAAAAATGTCAAGAAAGATTTTCCAAGATGGAGTCCATCTGCTTCCAGCACTGGGGTGTCTAGTGAGGTGGGGAGAGCTGGGATGGCCTGTGCTATGGCTATATTACAGCTGTGTGGCCTGCATGGAAGCAGAGCGCAGCTGATTAGGTGGTTGTGCTACGTGGCTTGGGAGCCGTGTGTGAACTAGAACCTCGGGCTTTGGGTCCGGGAGTCGGAAGTCTTACTGGAACACAGAGGCTCTGATTTCTGTGCAGGTGGTCGCAGCTCTGATGGTTTCTGTGAAAATCCGCTGTATAGGAGTCCTATCACACTCTCTGAGATGTTGTATTGCATCTAGGTGAGACCTTGTGCAGATGCCGCCTGACTGCTTTCTTGGTTTAATTCCACAGAGCAGCCAGAAACAGTACCTCCTCTATTCTGCCATCTTGGATCCCTAGCTTTCAATTTCTTTAAACAATGACTTGCATTTTTCACTATAGAAATCATTCACTTCATTGGTTTAATTTCCTTCTTGCATTTATTAGTATTAATATTAGTATCTAATGTGAATCTGATTTCTTCCTAGATTTCTCTATCAGGAAGATTATAATTGATGTATTAAAAAGGTTCTGATTTTTTCTATTTTGATTTTGTATCCTACAACCTTCCCAAATCCATTTGTTTGTTCTGACAGTGTTGGGGTAGAGACTTTATATATTTTTTACATATAAAGTTGTATCATCTGCAAGCATGGATAATTTGACTACAATGCTCTTTATTTATTTTTCTTGTCTTTCGATCTTGCCAAGACTTTCAGTAGCACATTGAATAACAATGGTGAAAGTGAACATCTGTGTCTCATTTCTAATTTGAGAGGAAATAATTGTAACTTTTCCCCCACTCAGTTTGATCTCGGCTATTGGTTTATAATATATAGTCCTTATTGTACTGAGGCACATTCCTTCCCTATTTACTTGATGTTTTTGTCATGAAGGGAAGTTGAACTTTTTTGAATGTTTTTTTCTCCATTTATTTACACAATTATATGAATCATATTTATTTTGTCGATGCATTACATACATTGATTTGAAACATTCTTGTACCCATGGAATAAAGCCCATTTCCTCACAATATATAATATTTTTACGTGCTGTTAAATTTGGTTTTCTAGTATTTTGTAGAAAATTTTTGGATCTATATACATCAGTGATATTGGTGTGTATTTTTCTTTCTGTTTTTTTTTTTGGTCAAGTATGTTATCTGATTTTGGTATCAGTAATTCTTCCTCTTAGAATGAAATTAGAAGGGAGGATTTCTCTTTTTAAATACTTGGGAATAGTTTGAGAAGAACTGCATTAGTTATTCTTAAAAGTTTGATGAAATTCATCAGTGAGAACATCCAAAGTCTTTTCCTTTTAGAGAAACATTTTATTATTAATTCCATCTTGTGAATTTTTATTGATCTGTTCAGGATTTCTGTGTCCTCAACAATCAATTTGGTCTGTGTGTTCAGAAATGTAATCATTTTTTCTAGATTTTTCATTTTTTCCCAAGAACAGTTTGTGATAGACCTTAAATATCCTTTATATGTCTGTGGCTCTGTTGTGATGTCTCCTTTTTCATCACTAATTTTAAATATTTGTTTTTTCTCTTTTTATAGGTTAAGACTAACATCTTGATTGAGATATAATTTGCATACACTAAAATTTACCCTTTTATCACTCCATAATTTCTGGCATTAATTTTTTAATAGTAAAATATACAGAATGAAATTTTGATAATTTGGTCAATTTGTATTCTAAAATTCACTGACATTAATTGCATTCATTATGTTTTGCAGCCATAACCTCTATTTCAAAACCTTTTTCAACACCTCAAACAGAAATATTGTAATCATTAAGCATTAACATCCCATTCTCCCTTTCCCCAATCCTTCATAATCTCTAATCTACATTTTCTAACTTTCTTTGGGGCTTTATGAAATTACCTATTCTACTAGAGATGACTAGAAGCCTAGAAGATTTGTCTTTTTGTGTACTGCTTATTTTACTGAGCATAGTCTTGTCAAGACCCTTCATGCTATACCAGGTATCAGACTATATAGCTTTCCAAAACTGAATAATATTTAACTACATAGGCAATATTTTATTGGTATCCATTTATTTTATTTTTTTTATTCTTTTATTGGTTGTTCAAAACATTACAAAGCTCTTGACATATCATATTTCATATATTAGAATCAAGTTGGTTATGAACTCCCAATTTTACCCCAAATACAGATTGCAGAATCACATCGGTTACACATCCACATTTTTACATAATGCCCTATTAGTAACTGTTGTATTCTGCTACCTTTCCTATCCTCTACTATCCCCCCCTCCCCTCCCATCTTCTCTCTCTACCCTACCTACTGTAATTCATTTCTCTCCTTGTTTATTTTCCCATTCCCCTCATGACCTTTTATATGTAATTTTGTATAACAATGAGGGTAAATTGCATGGTAATGGAGGGAGACCCTCCATTTATTTTTTGATGGACAGTTGGGTGTGCATAAGGTTCTTGTTAACAATACTGCAATAAACTTGCCAGTATCTATTTTAGTAGCCACTTTCAATTACTTGAGGTAAACACCTGGTAGTGAAACTCCTGAATCCTATACTAATTCTATTTCAAGCTTTCTTTTTTTCTGATTTTTTTATATCTTGTTTGTTAGTTGACTGTACCAACTCACCTTTACTTTCAATGCATAAGACTTCCAAAGTTGTGCACATTCTATTAAACATTTCTTGTTCTCCTTATATAATAATTTAATTTAATGCACAACTCAAGGAGTATCTAATTGTGGCTTTAATTTACATAATTATTTTAACAACAAATGATGTTGAGCATATCTGTATGTCCTTCTCTTGGCCACATACCCATTTTCTTCAGAGGAAAGAAGTGTCTATTGAAGTTCTGTGCCTATTTTTTTTTTTGCATGTGATGGTTGTGTTTTTGTTGTTGAATACAGGAGTTCTTCTGTTATCTTCATTTAATTTGAAACATTTTCTGCCTTTCTGTGGGCTCTTTTAACTCTCCAATCGATTTTGGCTATTTTATGTGTATGGAAGTGATAAGTACCCAAGTCACTCATTACATGTGGACATTCAGATTTCTCCCTCTTCTAACCTTCTCCTGCTCTTGGGTCAAGGTTAGGTCTCGACTTCTTGGACTCAAACATTGACACTTGCTCTCATGTACAGCTTCTCCTTTGCTTCCACAGGACTGAGTGTCATGATGGTAGTTAGCTCCCCTTGACCTCTGATCTCTGAGCATGGTTAGCATGAACCCTCCTGTCCCACCTGATGCCAGAAGACTGCCATTCAGCCTCTCCAGGACATTCCCACCTCACTCTTCCTCCTTCATTTTGAACCAGGCACTTCATGTCCAGCCTGCCTTCTCTGGTTCCTTCTTAGTTCAGGGCTGAATTTGTCCAGGGACCTGAGCAGCCAGGTACCTGGGAGGAAGACCCTGGCTGCTGGCACCACTGGGGGAGAAGCCCATGTAGAGAATAGAAGGTGGTGTCACACTACAAACAGACCTCAGTCTATGGTTTGAGTCCATAGGCTAGGAATGGCTGGGGGATGGCCATTCAGGGTGCAAGGCACCACCATGTGGCACTGCTGCTTATTTCAGGCTCTGTCTTGATATTTAGAAGATTCAATTATGAGGAGTATTAACCCTTGAATAGAATGTAGGCCTATTCTTTTACCCAAAGATGTGAATTTCTCTAGCTGAACTACCAGGGAGTTCTAAGATCAGTTACATGGAACCAATGGGCAATTGTGTGACATGAGAAGGTCCCATGAACAAAGCCACTTGGAGTGAGTGGGCTGCATCTGGCCAGGCAGATATCATCTTCTACCTCAGAAGGGACGTTTTCCTTTTCTTTTCCCATCCCTCCATCACCTTTTAAGGAAAGACAGACACTATATCCAACTTTGTGAACTTTATGCAGGAGGGAGAAAAGACAAAGAGGCTTAGATAATAGATATTAGGAGAGATATACATGGATAGGTTGGGTGACAGGAAGGAAGTGTGCTAGGCTGAATAATGGCTCAACCAATGTACACATCCTTGACCTGGGAGAACTATGATGATATTCTCTATTATCACATGGGCACATTGTTATCACAAAGGTCCTTATGATAGAGATTGGATATAAAGATAGAAGTAGAGAGAGTCAAAGGTGTTGCAGGATTTGAATATTGACCATAGATCATGAAGTCCAGCAAGGCAGCTCTAGATAATGGAAATGACAAAAGGGTGAGGCACACCAATGGCCGTGGATGTGCAGTGACAGCACCATTATCTTGGTTGCAACTCAAGGCAACCCATGTTAGAACTCTGTTATTCAGGACCATAAGTAACTAGATTTCTGTCATACAAAGCCATTGAGGTTGTTCTCACTTTTTATAGCAGCAGTAAGAAACTCATAGATGGACAGACAAGCAGCACAAGTAAGGTAAAGGAACAGACAAGGAAATGGATATGCAGCTTATCAGGGGACAAAGATATAGGCAGGTGGGAGACACATAGAAAAAAAGCAGGTAGGGAGCCTAGAGTAAGATGAGACAAAGAGGCAAGAGAACAAGCCGGTGGGAAGAAGGGCAGGTGGAAAAATGGAAAGCAGTTTTGGGGCAATGGAAGGTGCACAGGAACAGGTGACAGAAACTCAAAATTTCAAGCAGCTAGCCCAAAGACGACTTCTCTTCCACCAGAATTATTGGAGCTTTCTGAGATGCAGGTGGATTCCATTCTTGGACTTCAACACAATTAGTGCCATGGGTACAGGGACCCTGGTGGGATCTGGCAGTAGCTCAAAACGAAGCAGAGTCAGGGCCACGGCCACTTTCAGCTCATTCATGGCAAATTGTTTCCCAATGCAGTTCCTGAACCAGGCAGGGACAAAGAAAGTGGTCTCAGGCCCCACTCTGGGCTGGGGAGGCCTTGAGCCCTGAGCTCCTGATAAGAACGAAGATTCAGAAACCTCCTTTAATTAGAGGTGGCATACAGCTCTGCTTCTAGCCTGGATTCACACTCTCCTGCCCTTTGTCATGGCCCTACTCGTCTATGGAAAGCTCTGACTCCACTTCTACATTCATAGACATGAAATCTCTGCTAAGGTAAGGTAAGGCTAGCACACTGAACAATCAACTCTAATAACACTTTCCATTTTAAGAATAAGTCATTGGCTGGTTGAGTCTCTCTACTGATAATTTCTGGTTCATCAGTGTGGTTATCACTAGTCTGGGCTGCATGGGAATGTGTGGGCCACACTCCCTGGGATCATATCTCTGGTGTCAAAGGATTCTGATGGTGGAATCAAATGTCAGAGTCATCTGATTAGGACATTGTGCTGGGGATCTGTAAGCTCCGACCCCATCTGCCTCCCACCCAGGGGTCAGGCTCCAGCCTCCCCTCACACCCTTGGTCTACCAGCATCTCTAGACTTCTACTCCAGAAATATCCCTCTTGCCATCTTCAGTCTCTTCTTCCAGGCTTCGCTGGTCTCCCTGACTCCCCTCCCTCCTTACTCCCATGCCCTCTACCAGTAAGGGCAGTATCCAAGGCCTCACCTCCCTGCTCACCCTCTGTGGGCTACTGCCTCAGCCACCTCTCACCTGTCCAGCCCCACTTCCTGCTTCCGCTCATATTCTTGAGGTTGCTGAGGATGTCCTCCTTCTACTCTGCCTGAACATCCTCAAGGCTCAGGACAATGGCCAGATGACCCTTAACCCTCTCCTGGCTGTTCTTCTCTCTTCCAAGCCCCCAAGATACCATTAGAGTTTTTATTCAAGTAGCCACCACAATTAATGGCCTCCAACAGTGCCAGGGACAAAGAAACTTGCATCAATGTTCAATGAGTGATGAGAAAGTGAAAAAATTATGGAAATAGTGATGTCTATCTCAATTGTAAGTGTCTGAGCCAAGAGCAGAAACCTGCCTCAGAGCACAGGACTTGACACAGAGAAACATATTTTTTAATACATTTGTATTTGACTCAGATATGTTGAACTACAAAAATAAAAATGAAATGCAATGGAACATAGAATGTAAACCTTTCTACCTAAAAATTGAGCTACTTAATGCTGTCCTGCCCTACAATGTCAGTGTCATGATTTGTAGCTAGTTACCAATTCCAGGATAAATTTTATCTGAGAAATATGATTTCTCCATGGACAGTCTTAATGCCTGTTCTTCAAAACTTGACTACGCTTGTAACATTCACAGTATTTTTGACCCAGAAAAACCTTTCTACTGATTATTTAGTAGGTTTATGTCAATGTGTATTTCAAAGGCTGATTCCCATAACATTGCTGGGCTTTCACCGTAGCCCCTATGGTGTGGGACTATCCAGCTCAAAAGCTACTGCGGGTGAGTTTGTAAGTGTACATGACAGTATGTGCTTTGTGTCAAGTTAGTAGTGAGTTTTCTCTTGGAGGCATTTAGCTTCCTCATCCTATACCATGAACTATGGGTAGAGATCATTCTCTACATGTAGATTTTTGATGACTGGTCAGATAGAAACTGAATGTGACAATTAATATGAGACCACAAATTGGAGATCAGGCGCCCAAACTGCATGAAATCACAATCTCTGTTATCCACCCTTCTACAACAGGCTGCAAACTTTACACAGATGGTTTTATAAAAGAACGACGAGGTTTTTATACTTCTAAATATTTGGAAATATTTCAAAATTCTTCAGTGGCCACTGAGGAATTAAGCAGAAAATGGGATGATCTCATTCAAATGAAGAAAAAGAAATCCACCTCTTAAAACCTTACAATTGAGGAAAACAAACGCCCAAAGGATAGTTTGCATATGGAAATCTGATTCTAAAAATTCATTCTCCAAAATGAATAAAACACCAAGATAAAATGACACTTGGGCTAAAACTTCTGTGTATTTTGGGGGTGGGCCATTGGAAAGAGCTGTTGGTCAAACTCTCCACAGTGTGTCCTGTGTTTGGGGCACAGACACAGATGCACAACACCTTCTACCCACAAAAACCAACCAACAAGGGCCTCCATGAAGAAGCCACATAGAAAACTAGGGGATCACAAACATTGGGTATGTGTCAGAGAATTCCTGTTCTCCCCGCCCCATTGCCACTTAGAGGACATCTCACCTTGATCCTCCTGAGAAGGGCAGGAAGGAGTGGCTGTGTCGAGGAGATCCAGGTGCAAATCGAGAAGGATCAAACACCTGCAGAGAGAGCAGCAAGGCCAGGACAAATTGGGATCAAGTCCCTGCTTTCCAGCCACAGAGGGGACAGGATCCACAGAGGTGGAAGAAGGAGGATGTGTTGGTCTTAACAGATCATCCCCTTCCCCACCCCCACAAGGCCTCATACCTCTGGGTTTGGCCACACCTTTGGGTTGTGGTGAAGGCCATAAATGGAGAGTGTGACCATAATACCTGTGGGACAGTCAGGAGACAGAAAAAAAGATTATTTATTCCAGTGACCCAGAACTCTGTCTGTGAAACAGCAGGACACCTGCACACATGAGTTGTATGCGTCCCAGATATCATCACTTTGAGCAGGATGATTTTACCTCAGGAAGGTAGCGTTGGCATGGCAAAGCATCTGAGTGAAGGTGAGGAACAGAAAACTGTGAGCCCAGGAATAAGACCAAGAAAATATCGGAGACTCACTGCTTATACTAAATGAATACTATCCATCTAGTACCTTCCATGAAACAGTGGAAAGTATACATGAACTCACTTGACCCCTCACAAGCACCCTTCAGAATACACAGGTTTACACCCATTTTCTTATGAGATACTGGAGTTTCAGTGAGGTTGCTTAACTTTTTTATATTCACACAGCTGCATGTAGTAGAGCAAGGATCAGACTCAATGCTGGGTGAGCCAATGGGTGGCTTCCTAACAGGGTAGAAATATCAGCTTCTCCTTTCTATCAACCAGAAAATCCTTAATTCTGGGCCACATTGACCTGTAACATGGGTTTTCATGATCTCCTTCATTTGCTTTGAGGCATTAAAAAAAATAAAAACCACAACTCATTGACCCTGTATGATTATCTCTCTACCCTGCTCTTCTCAAGTACTGATCATCACAAGTATAATATCTGAAGGTTGATATTGAATCCATAAGTTGGCATTTTTTAGTTGAGATTTTTCTGATTTCAAGCTCTCTGTCCAGCATTTCATAAGAGTCATCCAAATTTCAGAGTAACTATCTTTTCTCTTTTTTTTTTAACTTTTTTTTGAGAATTTTAATATTTATTTTTTAGTTTCGGCAGACACAACATCTTTGTATGTGGTGCTGAGGATCGAACCCGGGCCGCAGGCATGCCAGGCGAGCGCACTACTGCTTGAGCCACATCCCCAGCCCTGAGTAACTATCTGTTCTACAAAGGAAGAAAAGGAGTCTGAGAGGGGCTCATAAAATCTAAAGAACATGTGGATCTTTGGTCCACCTTTCCCTAGGGAGAGATTAGGTGAGTATAGAAAGGTCATACCTTTGGGTAAAGAGCGTCCATCAGGGAAAGTGATAGGTTTGCTGAGATCTCTGCTCACACCTGCGACTGGTGAATAGATCCTCAGGGCCTCCTTGATGCACATGGTGGTGTAGGTCATCTGGTCCAGGTGGTCCCTGAAGTGAAGGCCATCCTGAGGGGCAGGCAGGGCCCAGGAAGACCAGCACCTTGCCCCTACCAGAGGCAGGGCTCTCCCACCTCTTGAGCTCTCACTCACCAGGTGATGGAGGCTCCGTCCCCCAGGAGGCTCTGGACCTCCTCCCTGCACTTCTGCTGATGCTCAGGGTGTGTGGCCAGAGCATAGAAGATCCAGGAGATACCACTGGCTGTGGTGTCATGGCCCTCAAACATGAAGGTGTCCACCTCGGCACGCAGGTCCTCATCAGACAGGCTGCTCCCATTCTCCATCTGGGGAGTCCATAGATGAGAGAGCAGGGTTTATCCCTCCCTCTCCTAGGCAAAGTCTCTGGTTTTCCACCCACCACATACTCACTTTGGCACACAGAAGGATGTCCAAGAAATCCAAGTGCCTCTTCTTCCTGATCTTCTCCAGCTCTCTCTCATTCTGCAGCTGAGCCTTCCTCTGCCGGATCACTTGATCTGTCCCAGGATAGGAATTACCAGGCAAATACACAGCTACAACAACCCCTAATAAGCCATTTTACCCCTATGACAATCTGGATGTCCTGTGGAGCTCAGGATGCACAGGTGAGTGGGTGTGTGGGAGTCTAACACCATCTGGTGCAGGCCAGGCCTCCCTCCGGAGCATAGCCATGGGAATCCCTGATGAATGCTGGTGGGATGGGTCTCATTCAACACTGCTAACGTGATGATCCTGGTATTGTGCTGTACCTGACACACTAACATCTCAGCTCCTAACACTTTCAGTAAGATATGTCCAGCATAAGGGTGTCCTAGTTTCTTTCCATTGTTAGCAGGTGCCCTGCCTCTGTCTCAGGGGCCATGGCCCTATCTCTTAGACTGAACCTGGTAAAGAAAAGGAGACAGGATTAGAGACAGAACCTGTGTGCTCATGGGCAAGCTGGCAGGCATGGTGGAACAAGCGGCCATCAGAGGTCAGTCTGTAGATGGTGTCGTTCTGGTGAAAGACATTCCTCACACGAGAAAAAAACAGGTAGTTCATATCCCCAACAGCCTGAATGTAGGACTTGGAATTCCTGATGGAGAGATTGCAGAACACATCATACTATGGGGCCACATGACCTGGAAGCAGTGTGGGTTCTATATGGAGATTTCTAAATGATTGGGACAGACAACACTGACACCTTATATCTGTGTTACATCCCTTGTGAGCATTTGTTGAGAGCCACAGCCAAGTAGGAATGGCCCCTGGCATTTTGCCAGAAGTAATGGTTGAAGGCAAGCCGTTAAGATGATGCTGGATTGAAACAGGTTGTGTATTCAATTGTATATACACCCCTGCTGTCTGCCTCGGTGCCCGCTACTTTGGAGTTCTTGTGGGGATGCCTGCGGAGTTCCTTTGGTTGGTGAAGTTCCGGTGGAGGGAGTTCCGGTTGGTGTGTGGTGCCTAGGATGGCCACATGGGTGGCGTTTGCCGGAGTTCTGAAAATAAAGTTTGTTCCTGCTTGAGTGGCTCGTGATTTGTGCCCAGCCAGACTGTGGCAAGCATTGGGACTTTAGAAGATGACATGAGCAATCAGACTTCTACCCCATTCAGGAACCAGGGACCTGTGGATGGGGCATGTTTGGGTCTGCTCAGGAATCAGGGCTTGGTCTGGGACCAGAATAAGAATCTCCCATTTTAATGTGGTAAATGTCCAAGATGCATCACTCAAATCTTGGGTAAACTTACACCAGTTGATTAGAACAAGTATCCCTTACCTCATGGGTTTGGCACTGACCTCTCCTGCTGGACACTGCCCTGGTGGCTGAAGGCACACTTCATGATGGTGTCCAGGGTCATCAGAGAGACATGCTGAAAAATCTCCAGAGAGTTCTGTCCAATAAGCTGCTCCCATTTGTCCTGGGGAGGGAGAAGGTCATTATCCTATTCAGTTCCCCAAAAGATGTATGCTTGTAGGGCTAACCTCTTTCTCTGCATCTCCAGGTATTCTTTCCTGAATCTCAGAGTCACATGCATTTTTGCAAATTAAAAGTATGAAGCAAATATTTGTACTCCGATGTTTTCTCAGAAATTTTTATTATAAAATGAAACAAATATTTACATAATAGATTATTAATTTAGAATTTGGGGCAATCACTTATGACCATTCAATTGATAAAAAAGCTCATAGGCCACCATTTAAGTTTTAAATTAATGAGCTAGACTTAAAAAACTGGCAGAATACCAAATATGAGGACAAGAAAATTTCAAGCAAATAGAACCTCTAGGACTCATGAGCCACATATTGAAAATAACTCTTCATTATCTTTCAAAAAAAAAAGTTGCTGAGCACTGTCAGATCATTCATCTGAGTTCTGATGGATATGATGAATGTGTAGGTTCACTGTGAGATGTGGATCTGGTGTCCATATCAATTCATGGGTCACTCAAGTCCACATGGAAGCCCTCAACTCCACCCTGAGAGAATCCTACCCCAGGATCCGCAGTGCTACTGAAGATGCCATTGCACAGGTCTGCTGTCAAGCTGGATCAAATCCCCCTGCTGAAGACTTGGAAGTAGGAAGGGGAGTCTATATCCACCATGATGCTGTCTGCCTTGAACCATAATGAAGTGACCATATCCTGCTGCCCGGCCACTCTGCTCCTTCAACTTTTGAAGAACTGACTCTCACAGTAATGGCCTGAGATTGTTGTTCCATGTGACTGTTTTTGATGGCTGTTAGGCTGCGGAATCTGAGTGTGGGCCTTGAGTGAGTGAATGGGAATGAAAGAGAGAGACTCACCAGCATCACTCTGACAGAGTCAGCCATGATTCCCACGTAGGGCTTCAGGATGTCATAGTGGAAGGCTGGGGTCAACATCCGGCGGTGCTGGAACCATGTCTCCCCATTCAACAGGAGCAAACCATACCCTGAGCCATACATGGTTGTGTGCATGAGTGAGCGGACAATGGGAAGAGAGGAAGTCTGGGGACAATGTGGGAGAGACTGATGGTGGGACTCTTGGGGAAGAGATCCAGAGGGCAGAACATCTTTGGACAAAGACAGTAATGACTGGCTCTTTTCAGGAATATGGATTTCCAAGTTGGGCTGGTATATCTATTGTGATTATGACAGCTGCAAAGGAGATGTAGAAAGGATTTGTGGGCCAGAGAAAGAGGTACCCAAGTCCATGTCAGGCTGAGACTGTTTGGAGGTACCTAGAAGGAGAGGTGGAAGGAGTGAGCCTCAGGAGGGCTCACAAGAGCTTGCAGGAGGGGTGGGGTTCTGGATAGATTGAAAGAAACTTCTCAGCCATTAGAGAAGTGCAAATCAAAACTACTCTAAGATTTCATGTCACTCTAGTCAGAATGGTAGCTATTATGAGCTATTATGAAGACAAACAACAATAAGTGTTGGTGAGGATGTGGGGGAAAAGGCACACTCATACATTGCTGGTGGGACTTCAAATTGCTGCAGCCAATATGGAAAGCAGTATGGAGATTTCTTGGAAAATTGGGAATGGAGCCACCATTTGACCCAGCTATAATATTCCTCAGTTTATCCAAAGGACTTAAAAACAGCATAGTACAGGGACACAGCCATATCAATGTTTATAGCACCACAGTTCACAATGGCTAAACTGTGGAATCAGACTAGATGCCCTTCAGTAGATGAGTGGATAAAAAAAATTTATACACAGTGGAAAGTACTCAGCAATAAAATAGAATAAAATCATGGTATTTGCAGGTAAATGGATGGCGTTGGAGAAGATGATGCTAAGTAAAGTAGCCAATCCTCAAAAAAAAAATGCCAACTGTTTTCTCTGATATAAGGAGGCTGACTCATAGTGGGGTAGGGAGGGGGAGCATGTAGGAATAGACGAACTCTAGATAGGGCAGAGGGATGGGAGGGAAAGGAAGGGGGCATAGGGTTAGAATTGATGGTGGAATGTGATGGACATCATTATCCAAAGATACATGTATGAAGACAGGAATTGGTGTGAATATACTTTATATACAACCAGAGATATGAAAAATTATGCTCTATATGTGCAATATGAATTGTAATGCACTTTGCTGTCATATATAAATTTTTTAAATATTAATTTTAAAAAAGAAATGAGGTTTTATTTAATGGAAATCATGGTAGTGACCCATCAAATCTTGTTCTGTGTGAGTCAGAGAGAGAGATTTTGCCAACCCTAATTTCAGAGTGCCCACTTTCAGATGTACATACCAATCCAGGGAGCCACAATTCTGTATGTATTATGAGATTTTGGATCTGAAAAGTAAGTAATGGGGTTAATTGCAAGAAGGAGACAAATAATGAAGACCCAGGGCCACTGTGGTTGAGGCCAGGCACTGTCATGAGTGCCTGATGACTGTCAATTGGCATTTGGTTCCATGTCACCTCCCACTTCCTCTCATCCCATTCTGTCTCTGCTACATCAGCTAAAGGGCCCAGGAAGATATGGACCAGAAGGACTGCAATGAGAAGCTGGCAAGGGGCATAGGACCTGTTCTCAATGACAAAGAATAAGACTGAGCCTTGGAATGTTCTCACAATGAGTGATGGCTTAGTTAGCCCATTATTAAGTAGGGGGAGATTAGAGGTTTCAAACCAAAGTTAATGTGGAGATGAAGAATGCTTTTTGGATATAGGCCAATACACCTAACAGATCACGCCAATATGCCTAAGAAATCACCTCGAAAGATACAAGCTGATATACCTAAGTGATCACCTCAATAGTTTTAAAAGAGACAGAAAAAAAATGACATAAAAATCACCCCCCACCCTCCCTCCCTCTCCCTCTCCCTCCCCAATAGGTGCCACTCACTTGCTGCCTCCCTTCCTACTTCCTCCCTCTGCCACCCAAGCACCAGCCCTGCTCCAAGCTGCCCCTGGGGTCCCTTCCCCGCCAACAGAGGAGCAGCTGATGTGGCTGCCAGCAGCACATTATCTCTTCCTCCTTCTATTCTCTCGCCCTCATGTCCCCAACATATGTGAAACCAAGTACATTTCATGAATTAGGATATTGAGACTGGGATGTCTGAATAGTATATTACAGTTGTGTTGCATATTCTTTTTTTTCTTCTATTTTTACATTTTTAATTTTTCTTAAGATTTATGTCTGTTTGTTTTATGTACTCTACTGTCTTCCCACTTACTTCTCCACCCAAAATTACTTCTCTCTTCTCCCGCTACTAACCTTCTTTAGATTCCTCTCTCACACAATAATTCCATATCCTCACCTCCTACCCCCTCAGCCTATCATCCTAAATTTCACCCCTAGTTCTTTGTCCACCATCAAAAACTGTAAATATTTTTGCAAACATAGTGTTCATATTGTAGAAAATAATTGAACTTCTGTATATTGTATATCAGTTACAATATACAATATACAATACTTTGTATGTTGTAACCAAACTGTAAACCTCTTAATAGCAACTATTTGGTTTAAGGTTGTATATTGTTTGCATTGAGATCTTTAACATTGTCCTTCCCCTCGAAGGAGAGGTATTGGAACCCTGTAGGGGCACTATAAGCCTATAGGGTAAAATGGCAATTCCTCGAATCTGCATTGTTAGAAGGGAAGACACCCAAACAATATGAAAAAATAAGGGAAGGAAGTGCCCCCAAACAAATCAAGATACTACATTATAAGAATCCATGGACAGCACAGCAGAAGAAATTACAGAGAAGGAGTTCAGAATGTATATAATTAAAATGTTCTGTGAATTAAAGGGTGATATAAGGGAGCAAATACAGACAGCAAAAAAATCATTTCGATAAAGAGCTATATAAACAAATATGGGAAGCAAAAGATTACTTCAATAGGGAGATAGAGGTTCTAAAAAAACAATCAGAAATAATTAAAATGAAAGAATAATAAATCAAATTAAAAGATCACTTGAAAGCATCACCAACAGATTAGACCACTTGAAAGACAGGACCTCAGATAATGAAGACTAAATATGTAATCTTGAAAAGAATGTAGACCACACAATGAAGATGGTAAGAAACCATGAGCAGAACATTCAAGAAATATGGGATAGAATATAAACACCCAATTTAAGAGTTATTGGGATAGAGAAAGAAATAGAGTTCCAAACCAAAGAAATGAACAATCTATTCAATGAAATAATATCAGAAGATTTTCCAAACATGAAGAATGAATTGTAAAATCAAATACAAGAGGTTTACAGGACACCAAATGTACAAAATCACAACAGATCCACACCAAGGAACATTAAAATGAAAATGCCTAGCATACAAAATAAGGAGAGAATTTTAAAAGCCATGAGAGAAAGGAATCAGAATACATATAGGGGGAAACAAATTAGATTTTGAGAAGATTTCTCAACCAGACCCCGAAAGCTAGAAGATCCTGGAACAACATTTACCAAGCTCTGAAAGAAAATGGATGCCAACCAAGAATCTTATATCCAGCAAAATTATGCTTAAAATTTGATGATGAACTAAAAAACTTGCATAATAAATAAAAGTTAAAAGAATTTACAACTAGAAAGCCTGCACTATGAAACATCCTAGGCAAAATATTACATGAAAAGAAAATAAAAAACAACAATGAAAATCAGCAGAGGTAGGTCTTACACTAAAGGAAAAACTAATCAAATGAGAAACCAAGTCAAGTTAAATACTAAAAACAAACAAAAATGGCTGGGAATATAAATCATGTCTCAGTAATAACCCTGAATGTTAATGGCCGAAACTCACCAATAAAAAAACATAGACTATCACCTTCCACCATCCTTGCTATTCCCCTTCCCCTCCCTTTCCCTCCCACCCCTTTTCCCTATCTAGAGGTCCCTCCCTACACCACTTTGAGTCATGGTAAGGAAAAAAAATAGACTAGCATATTAGATTTTAAAAAAAAATACCCAACAATATTCTGCCTTCAAGAGACTCATCTCATAGGAAAATACATCCACAGACTGAAAGGTTGGGAAAAATCAGACCACTCACATGGACTGCAGAAACAAACAAGGGTTTCCAACATCCCATCAAATAAAGTAGACTTCAAGTCAAAGTTAATAAAAAGGGATAAAGAAAGACATTTTATATTGCTCAAGGAAACCATACACCAACAAGACATAACAGTTATAAATATATATGCTCCCCAAATTGGAGCATCTACATTCATCAAACAAACTTTTCTCAAGTTCAAGAGTCACAACACAATAATTCTGGATAATTTTAATGCTCCTCATTCACCTCTGGATGCATCTTCCAAACAAAAGCTAAACAAAGAAACTATAGAACTCAATAATACAATCAATAACTTAGACTTAAGTTATTGAACTTACTCTTCAACTTATTTCGTAAAATAGAAAAAGAGAGAGCACTTACAAATTCATTCTATGAAGCCAATATCACCCTGATCCCCAAACCAGGCAAATACACATCAAAGGAAGAAAACTTCAGACTAATATCTCTAATGAAGATAGATGCAAAAATTCTGGCAAATCAAATACAAAAACATATCTAAAAGTTAATGCACCACCAACAAGTGGAGGTTATTCCAGGGATGCAAAGTTGATTCAACATATGGAAATCAAAAAATGTTATTCATCCCATCCCAATAGACTTAATTCATCCCAATAGACATAAAGATTAGAATCATAAGATCATCTTAAAAGATACAAAAAAAGCATTTGACAAACTATAGTACCCCTTCATGTTTAGAACACTAGAAAAACTAGGGATAACAGGAACATATCTCAACATTGTGAAAGCTATCCATGCTAAGCACAAGGCCAACATCATTCTAAATGGAGAAAAATTGAAAGCATTCCCTCTAAAAACTGGAACACGACAGAGATGTCCTCTTTCACCAGTTCTATTTAACTTACTTTTGAAACTATAGCCAGAGCAATTAGAGAGATGAAAGAAATTAAAGGGATATGGATAGTAAAAAGAAGAACTTAAATTATCACTATTTTCTGACAATATGATTCTATACCTAGAAGACCCAAAAAATTCCACCAGAAAACTTCTTGAACTAGTAAATGAATTCAACAAAGTAGCAGGATATAAAATCAACACCCATAAATCAAAGGCATTTCTATATAATCAGTGACAAATCCTCATAAAGAGAAACTAGGAAAACCACCACACTAACAATAGCCTCAAAAAAATTAAATAGTTGGGAATCAACTTAATGAAAGAAGTGAAAGATCTCTACAATCAAAACTACAGAACACTAAAGAAAGAAATTAAAGAAGACCTTAGAAGATGGAAAAATCTCCCTTGTTCTTGGATAGGCAGAATTAATATTGTCAAAATGACTATACTTCTAAACAAACTATATAGATTCAATGAAATCCCAATCAAAATCCCAATGACATTCCTCATAGAAATAGAAAAGGCAATCATGAAATTCATCTGGAAAAATAAGAGACCAAGAATCCCAAAGTAATCCTTAGCAAGAATAGAGAAGCAGGTGACATCACTATTCCAGAGCCTTAAACTATACTATAGAGCAACAGTAACAAAGACAGCAAAGGGGTGGGAGGGAAAGGGAGGGGAATGGTGGTAGAAAGGATGGTGGAATGAGATGGATATCATTACCTTAAGTACATGTATGAAGACACGAATGTTGTGAACATATTTTGTATACAACTGGAGATTTGAAAAATTGTGTTCTGTATGTGTAATATGAATTGTAATGCATTGTACTATCATATATTACAAGCTGGAATAAAAATAATTAATTAATTAATTTAAAAAACAAAAAGAAATAGAAAAGCAGTTATGAAATTTATCTGGAAAAATAAGAGACCCAGAATAGCTAAAGCAATACTTAGCAAGAATAGTAAAGCAGGTGGCATCACTATACCAGACCTTAAACTATACTACAGAGCAATAGTAACAAAAACAGCATGGTATTGGCATATTGGCACCAAAATAAACTGGTAGAACCAATGGTACAGAATAGAAGACATAGAGATAAACACACATAATTACATTATATTATATTAGACAAAGTCATCAAAAAATACATTGGAGAAAAGATAGTCTCTTCAACAAATGGTGCTGGAAAAACTGGAAATCCATATGCAACAAAATAAAATTAAGCCCCTATCTCTCACCACACACAAAACTCAACTCAGAGTGGATCAAGAACCTTGGAATTAAACAGAGACCCTGCACCTAATAGAAGAAAAAGTAGGTCCAAATCTCCATCAGGTGAGATTAGGCCCTGACTTCCTTAATAAGACTCTTATAGAGCAAAAGTTAAAATCAAGAATCAATAAATGGAATGAATTCAAACTAAACAGCTTCTTCTCAGCAAAAGAAACAATCAGTGAGGTGAATAGAGAGCCTACAGGATGGGAGCAAATTTTACTACACGTTCTACGAATATCAGATAGAGCACTAATCTCTAGGACATATAAAGAACTCAAAAATCTTAACACCAAACAAACAAACAAACAACTCAATGAATAAATGGGTCATGGGACCAAACAGACACTTCTCAGAAGATGATATGTATATCAACAAATATATGAATAAATGTTCAACATCTCTAGCAATTAGAGAAATGCAAATCAAAACTACACTGAGATTTCATCTCACTCCAGTCAAAATGGCAGCTATTAAGAATATAAACAACAATAAGTGTTGGTGAGGATGTGGGGGGAAAGGCACACTCATACATTGCTGGTGGAACTGAAAATTGCTGCAGCCAATATGGAAAATAGATCACTCTCACCTAATCTCCCCAGAATCACCTTCATGTATTCAGGGTCATATGGAGATTGTTTTTGGAAAACGGAATGGAAACACCATTTGACCCAGCTATCCCACTCCTTGGTCTATACCCAAAAGACATAAAACAGCATACTACAAGGACACAGCTACATCAATGTGAATACCACATCAATGTGAATAGCTGCACAATTCATAATAGCTAAACTGTGAAACCAACCTAGATGTCCTTCATTAGATGAATGGATAAGAAACTGTGGTGTGTGTGTGTGTGTGTGTGTGTATGCAGTGGAATATTACTCAGCAATAAAAGAGAATAAAATCATGGCATTTGCAGGTAAATGGATGGAGTTGGAGAATATAATGCCAAATGAAGTTAGCGAATTCCAGAAAAACAAATGCCGAATGTTTTCTCTGACATAAGGATGCAGATTCATAGTGGGGTTGGCGAGGAGCATGGGAGGATTAGATGAACTCTAGATAGGGCAAAGAATTGGGAGAGAATGGGAGGGACATAGGGGTAGGAAAGACACTGAAATAAGATGGACATCAATATCCTAAGTCCATGTATGAAGACACGCATGGTGACTCTTCTTTGTGAACAACTAGAGATATGAAAAATTGGCCTCCACATGTATAATATGAATTGTAATGCATTCTGCTGTCATATATAACAAATCAGAATAAATTAAAGATAATAAAATAAATAAATAAATCATCCCCCCAAACTGTTGTAAATGTCCACTATAAAGTAAGTATTATTGCCCATATGCTAGGTGTATCCAGGGAGAAAAGTAAGTAGATAATTCGGACATTTATTTACAAATGCTCACTTTTTTTATGGACTTCCACAGACCCAGGTATGATCTCAAAAGAGAAAAACTGAACCTGCTGAGAGGGGGTTCACTCTCACCTGATCTCCCCAGAATCGCCTTCATGTATTCAGGATCATAAACGAGGACACGCACTTTGCTGCCCCACAGCCATTGTGGGAAGGCACTTGGGAACTCATTAACCCACTTCAGAACATATTGTAGCTCCTGGTCCTTCGGGATCTGATATCAGGGGAAAGACAATGCTTTAAAAATCATCTTTTATTTCTGGCTTAGGGACTGTAGTGAAGGCAGCATAACCATCAGGACATATTTCTGGATCTTTCAGCAGAACTCAGGGTTTTGGAGCTGTTTCTGCTGACCTACGTGTGCTGCCCTAAGCTGGATCCTGTGGCCCTGGAGAGTAGAGCTGTGTGCCTCAGCAGAGCTGTGGGGGTCAGAGCCTCAGCTATCTGTGTGGACATCCTCCACCTCCTCTTGAGTGTGTTCAGAGCACAATTCCTAGCAGAGCTTCTCTCCCTGCTGTCCCTTATCTTGCTCTGGGAGCTCCCTCAGGGCTGGAAGTGCAGGAAGTTGACCCCCTCCCTCCACTGCCCTCAGGCTCTTCCTTTCTCTCCTTCCTCTGACTCTACACAAGGTGCCAGGCTCTGCTCTGGGCACTGGGGTACAAGACACTGTTGGTGTGCCCAAATCCCAACGACCTCACATGCAAGGTGCGTTGAAGGAGAGATAAACAAATCTTGTTTGGAGGTTAACACTAAAACCAGTCACCCTCACCAGCAACAACAAAAAAAAAGTGCTGCCTTTCCTGTCTCCTATACCCATGACATACATTTGCCCTTCAAAACACACATTCTGGAAACCTACTCAGTTGGGGGGCAAACCCATCCATTTGGTCCCTCCACCTGAGCAGAGGTAGCTGATTCCCTGTGTCCTGACACGTCCTGATATTCATGCCCTTTGTTATCCCAGAATGATCTCCTCAGGATACTGAGTCCATCAGACTGATATCTGTGTTTCAGAGCAAACTCAGGACCAGACAAAGAGTATCCTAGTCTGTGAGTGGGGCAGGAAAGACTGTAGAAGGCTGGTTCTGAGATGGAGGATCTTTGAGGGGTCTAGGTGTGCTTGGCCTTGAGAAGAAAAGACTCAGGAAGAACAAACAACAGTCCTCTAAGGTGCCAGGCTGCAAGGACAGATGTCAGATCTGCATGGTGATAGAGTGAGTGACAGAGGTGAGTAACAGCAGGACAGGCTTCTTTTAAAGGAGTGAGCTCCTGGTGCTGGGATGGGCCAAGCCTCAGAGGTAATCTGGGTGTTCCTCAGATGCCTAGTGCATGCAACAGGCTTTGTCCTGCCTGCACCAGGCTTTGTCCTGTGGACTTCCTGGCCAGTCTTTGGGCTGCAGTCTCCCTTCCCTCCTACTCCCCTTCCCATTTCTTCCTACCTTGTGGCCAAAGAACCAGTGGGATGGTGGAGATGGAAACTGCTGAAGGGCTTTGAGCAGCCATTGCCTGTGCAGGAGGAACTGGGCTGCCTTGAACAGCAGCAGAAGCAAGCTGAGCAGCGAGGCCACTTGGAGGAGCCCAGAGATGCTGCCCGGGAATCTGGTGAGGCTCAGTGTAGAGATGCTCATGGTGCACAAGCTTCTGTGTTACTCACTGTCCCCTTGTCACTGATTAAGTCTGGGAGGAACGTCCCACCCTCTTGTGGTAGAGTGAACTGTGCGGGCAGGGCTTGATCTCAGTGTACAGAATTGATTAACCTGAAAGTTTCACCTTGGGAAACAGTGAGGTCAAAACCTTATCAGTGAACAGAGGCAATGGCCATGCACACACCCATTTCCCCTTCTCCATACTGATGACATATTCTTGTTGGACACCAACTATGTGCTAGGCTGCATGCTAGTTGGTGAAGGAGAACGGACCTGAACCCAGACTTTGAGAATTTGCAGAGGTAACTAATCAAACATAGAGTAGGTATGGCTGTGTTGTGAGAACCTATTGCCATTATTTATAATGAAAAGTTTATTGTTACAAAAAGGTAAATGGAAGGCTTAGCACTGAACCTCATCACCTACTTTGAAGACTTATGGTGCAGAAATTTCCAGATCACTTGCTCTCCCTCATAGTCACTAAGATACCCTCACCAGCCCTGACTAAGTCTGGGATGATTGCTTCACCCACACGTGGGTGGGAGCAGGGTGAGACAAAAATTGACCTGAGTCAAAAATTAACCTGAAAGATCCACCTTGGGAAACAGGGAGGTCTAACTCTTATAAACTGACAGAGGCAAAGGCCATGCACAGACTCACTTTCCCTACTCCTTACTGCATACAAATATGTGTTGAGTACCAACTAGGGGCTAGGAAGTGGGTGGGTCAAGCTATGTAAAGAACACACAGGAACTGACACTTGAAGAAATACCCAGCCTAATCCATCCAACATTCAGTTTGATGAAAAAATTATTATTCCAAAGACATAATGTGAGGTGTTCAGAGGAAAATGGTCAAAGAAAGTGGGTGGTGGGATTAGAATCTTTTCTTACTGGCAACCAAATCTGAGCCCAACTGTTCAACTCCAGTGTGTGAGTCCCAGCTGCTTCAGAAATATTCCTTGAGACTCTCCATATGCACCATGCTGTTATATGATCCAGGTGACCACGCTCTGAGTGGAGCACTGGAGTGGGACTCAGGAGAGTATCCTAGTCTGTGAGTGGGGCAGGAAAGACTGTAGAAGGCTGGTTCTGAGATGGAGGACCTGGCAACTTATCCTCTCTGAGTTCAGTGTCTTCCTTGTAAGAAGGCAATTAATCCTTTTCCCAATTACTCTTGAGTGCAGCTCATTCTTTCAGTCTTTCAACAATTTCAAGAAAATTTCTCAGCCTCAGTGTCTTGTGAGTAAATGAAGAAAATGACATCAGTATAGGAAAATGGGATAAAGCTATAGTGGAGCAATGAAATGTCTACCAGGTGAGAAAACACTAAGAACAGGGTGTCGGGGAAGGAATAGGAGACCACCTGAGGGTGGGTGGCCTCTGGAAGATCAGTCTCCAACACACCATGAAGAATGAGGGAAGGTTCACATCTTGAAGACCCTTACTTTCACTTCTCATAGTTCTCCAAGATCAAACCAAACCAAATGCAGGATTCAGAGAGTAAAACACAAGATACTTCAGGAAGAATCTGGGGGAAGCTGGCTCTCCCAGCAGCTGCAAGGTTCCTTCTGGCCTGACCCCTTCACTCATCCACATGGTTTTTTCCACCACCTCCTTCATTGCCTGACATCATGACGGGTGATTCATTAATCAAGAAGGGGCAGAGTTCTTCTCTTTGTCCTCTGATCCTGTGTCCTCTCAGAACCCAAGGGCAGAGGAGCATGTAACTATTTACACCACATTTTTCTCAACTTTTTCCTCATTCCTTTCAATTCTTATGTCTTCTTTAGAGTAGTGAGCACTCGGTGTTTAGGGTAATGATCAAATCTTTACTTGAGCATGGCCAGCATGAGCCCTCCTGTCCCACCTGATGCCAGAAGACTGCCAGTCAGCCTGTTCAGGACACTCCCATCTCACTCTCCTTCCTTCATCCTTGGAGCAGGCATTTCCTGTCCAGCTTGCCTTCTCTGGTTCCTCTTAGTGCAGGGCTGAATTTGTCCAGGGCAACCAGGAACCTGAGAGGAGGACCCTGGCTGGTGGCCACCCCCCCCCCCCCCGGGAGAAGCCCATTTAGAGAACAGAAGGTGGTGTCACACTACAAACAGACCTCAGTCTATGGTTTCCAGTCTAGAGCCTAGGATTGGTTTGGGGATGGCCATTCAGGGTGCAGGGCACCACCATGTGGCATTGCTGCTCATTTCAGGGTCTATCTTGGTGATATTTAGAAGACCTTAGTAGGAACTAAGGAACTAATTTAGTAGGAACTCTTGGATAAAATGTAGGCCTGTTTTCTTACCCCAACAGATGTGAGCTTCTGTGTACTACAAGGGAGTTCTAAGGTCAGCTGCACAGAATCCATGGGCAGTTAAGGGGCATCAGGGGGTCCCATGAACAAGGCCACCTGGAGTACGTGGGCATGCATCTGGCCAGGCAGATGTCATCTTCTCCTTCCTCAGTGTTGTAGGGACAAACAAGGCAGGGCACCAGAGGTAACAGAAAACAGTTTTATTTGGCTGCAGCCAGGTTCAGAGGGCACAACTTTTGCTGTAATCAATCAATCCCCTGAACCCCATGTTCAGGGAGTTTCAGAGTTTATATCCAGCATGTAAAGGGAGGGGCTCAGAAGTTCACAGTCTGCAGAAGTTCACATAAAAGCAGATTTTTCTTTCATTGTTTTGGGCAAGTTAACCCTTCAAGGACAACACCTGAGAAGGGGAGAGCTTCATCTCCCCTTTCTTTCCTCCCCCTTCCAGCTATTACCATGGAGCCCAAATGTAACTTATCTTAAAAATGTAGACATCTCTGTGAAGCCCAGATCAAGGCCAGAGGCCTTGTTTGCACACTTCTACAAAGCACTATACTGGATATGTTTGTGAAAAACTACTAAGGGGGTGTCCAGCACCTGGAGTGCTGGTATCTTCACTGCCAGTGGCCAAGTAAAACAGAGTGACACGAAAATAGGAAGTTTATCTACATTGGACTCTTTTGCAGAGACTCTTTTGCTGACAGTCCTAAAATCAGCCATGGTGAAGAGGGCTTTTCTGTGGAGAAAGGGGGTGCCACTTCATCAGAAGTTACCTATTTCTTCTTTTTCCCCCATTCATCCATCTCTTTTCTCTCCATTTCCTTTCAAGGGAGGGCAGACACTTCATAAAAATTTGTGAACTTTATTGCAGGAGGGAGAGAAGAAAAGGTTTATATAATAGATTTTCAGGAGAGATATACATGGACAGATTGGGTGACAATCAGGAAGGAATTGTGCTAGGATGGATAATGGCTCATTTATGTACACATCCTCAACTCCCTGGGAGAACTATGATCATGTCTTAGTAACACAGTGGGCACAATGTTATCAAAAAGGTCCTTATGATAAAGATTTGATGTGAAGACAGAAGTAGAGAGATTCAACGGTGTTGCAGGATTTGAATATTGACCATGGGTCCTGAAGCCCAGCAATATAGCTCCAGGTAACAGATGTGCTGTGGTACTCCAATAACCTTGGGTACACTGCAATGAATCCATGTTAGAACTCTGATTTTCAGAACCAAAAGGAACTAGATTTCTGTCATACAAAGCCACTGAGGTTGTTGTCATTTTTATAGCAACAGTAGGCAACTCAGATGGACAGACAAGCAGCACAAGGGAAAATGATTGGTAAAGGACAGACAGGGTGGTGGGCAGGCAGGTGACCAGGGGATAGAGATACAGGCAGGTGAGAGACAGATGGAAAAAGAAACAGGTAGGGAGCCTGGGGTTAGGTGAGAGACAGAGGGCCAACAAACAGGACAGGAGGCAGGAGAGTGGGCAGGTGGGAGAAGGGCAGATTAAAAGATTGAAAGCAGTTTGGGGGCAATGGAAGGTGTACAAGAACAGGTGACAGAAACACAAAACGTCAAGCAGCTGGCCTGCAGACATGTCCTCTCTTCCACCAGAATTATTGGAGCTTCCTGAGATGCAGGTGGATTCCATTCTTGGACTTCATCACAGGGAGTAACATGGGTACAGGAATCCTGGTGGGATCTGGCAGTAGCTCAAAACGAAGCAGAGTCAGGGCCACGGCCACTTTCAGCTCATTCATGGCAAATTGTTTCCCAATGCAGTTCCTGAACCAGGCAGGGACAAAGAAAGTGGTCTCAGGCCCCACTCTGAGCTGGGGAGGCCTTGAGCCCTGAGCTCCTGATAAGAATGAAGATTCAGAAACCTCCTTTAATTAGAGGTGGCATACAGCTCTGCTTCTAGCCTGGATTCACACTTTAGTGCCCTTTGTCAAGGCCCCTACTCGTCTATAGAAAGCTCTGACTCCACTTCTATATTCATAGACATGAAATCTCTGCTAAGGTAAGGTAAGGCTAGCACACTGAACAATCAACTCTAATAACACTTTCCGTTTTAAGAATAAGTCATTGGCTGGTTGAGTCTCTCTACTGATGATTTCTGGTTCATCTGTGTGGTTATCACTGGTCTGGGCTTCATGGGAATGTGTGGACCACACTCCCTGGGATCATATCTCTGGTGTCAAAGGATTCTGATGGTGGAATCAAATGTCAGAGTCATCTGATTAGGACATTGTGCTGGGGATCTGTAACCTCCAACCCCATCTGCCTCCCACCCAGGGGTCAGGCTCCAGCCTCCCCTCACACCCTTGGTCCACCAGCATCTCTAGACTTCTACTCCAGAAATATCCCTCTTGCCATCTTCAGTCTCTTCTTCCAGGCTTCGCTGGTCTCCCTGACTCCCCTCCCTCCTTACTCCCATGCCCTCTACCAGTAAGGGCAGTATCCAAGGCCTCACCTCCCTGCTCACCCTCTGTGGGCTACTGCCTCAGCCACCTCTCACCTGTCCAGCCCCACTTCCTGCTTCCGCTCATATTCTTGAGGTTGCTGAGGGTGTCCTCCTTCTACTCTGCCTGAACATCCTCAAGGCTCAGGACAATGGCCAGATGACCCTTAACCCTCTCCTGGCTGTCCCTCTCTCTCCCAAGTTACCATCAGTGTTTTATTCAAGTAGCCACCACAACCAATGGCCTCCAACAGTGCCAGGGACAAAGAAACTTGCATCAATGTTCAATGAGTGATGAGAAAGTAAAAAAGTGATGGAAAGAGTGACATTTGTCTCAATTGCAGTTGTCTGATTCTGAACAACACCTTTCTGTTCTCACTGAACAGAGAGCAGACACTTGCCTCAGAGCACAGAACTTGGCACAGAGACACACAATTTTTTAATACTTTCATATAACTTAGATTAGTTGAACTGTAAAAATGAAATGCATTTGGACACACAGTGAATTCCTACCCAGTAACTGAGCTACCTTATAGTCTCCTGTCCTCCAATGTCAGTGCCATAATTTGTAGCCAGTATCTAATAGGAAGTGATCAATTCCAGGATAAATTTTATCTAAGACATATGATTTTTCCATGGAAAATTTTATTTTATGCCTGTTCTATGAAATTTGATTCAGCATTGTAAAATTCACAGATGTTTGACTCGGAAACATCTACCTACTAATCAATTTAGTAGGTTTATGGTAATATGTATTTCACAGGCTGATTCCTGTAGCCTTGCTGGGCTTTCATAACAGCCCCCTTGGCATGGCCTGTCCAGCTCAACTGCAACTTCAGGTGTGTTTTTGAGTGTACGACAGTATGTGCTCTGTGTTGCCTGAATAGTGAGTTTTCTCTGAGGCATTTAGCTTCCTCATCCTATACCATGGATTTTGGGTAGAGATCCCTCTCCAAATGTAGAATTTTTCTGATTGGGAACATGAGCACCCATTGTGAATATTAATATGAGACCAAAAATTGGAGGGTAGCAGCCAAAACTTCTTGAAATCACACTCACTGGTGTCCACCCCTATACAACAGGCTGCAAACTCTACACGGATGGCTTTACAGTAAGAACAACAAGGAGTAATTCTAAATATACGGAAATATTTCAGTGATTCATCAAGTGCCCACTGAGGAATTAAGCAGAAAAGGTGATGAGCTCATAGAAAATGTGGAAGAAAGAGAAATCCACCTCTTAAGATACTTGAGAATTGAGGAAACCAAGCATATGAAGTGTAAATTGTATATGCAAATCTAATTCTGAAAATTCATACTCCAAAATGAATAAAACACCAAGACACAATGAAACTTGTGGTCCAAACTTCTATTATTTTGGTGTTTAACTCACCCAAATGGTTGGCCATTGGGTAGGGTGGTGGATCAAACTCTCCACAGTGTGTCCTGACTTTGGGGCACAGGCACAAACACACAACAACTTCTACCCACAAAAGCCAACAAACAATGGCCTACATGAAGAAGCCTTAAAAAACACTAGGGAATCAAAATATTGGGTCTTGAACAGAGACTCCCCATTGTCCCCACCCCATTGGCACTCAGGGGACATCTCACCTTGATCCTCCTGAGAAGGGCAGGAAGGAGTGGCTGTGTCGAGAAGATCCAGGTGCAAATCGAGAAGGGTCAAACACCTGCAGAGAGAACAGCAGGAAACCAGGACAAGTTGGGATCAGTCCCTGCTTTCCAATCATGGTAGGACATGATCCACAGATGTGGGAGCAAGAAGAGGGTTTGATCATGACAAATCATTCCCTTCCCTCCCCACAAGGCCTCATACCTCTGGGTTTGGCCACACCTTCGGATTGTGATGAAGGCCATAAATGGAGAGTGTGACCATGAAACCTGTGGGACAGTTAGGAGACAGATGACTAAGTACCCTACTGGGCTATAGCTCTGGTCTCTCAAACAGCAGAAAACATGCACACCTAAGTGGCATGGGTCCCGAAATCTGAGTAGATTGATTTTACAAAGCATCTGAGTGACAGTTAGGAAAGAAAACTGTGAACCTAGGAATAAGAACAAGAAAATATTGGAGACTCACTGCTTACACCAAATGAAGTGACAACACACAGCCATCCAATACCTTCCATGAAACTATGGAGAGTAGGCATGCTCTCAACCAACCCTCATGAGCACCCTTCAGAATACACTGGTCTACACCCATTTTCATATGAGATACTGGCGTCTCAGTGAGGTTATCTTTCCCATATTCACATGGCTGGCATGTGCCAGAGCAATGGTCAGACACAACGTTGGGTGAGCCAATTGGTGGCTTCCTAACAGGGCAGAAGTATCAGCTTCCCCCTTCTATGATCCTGACCAATCCTTACATTCTAAGGACCACATTGACTTGTAACATGGGCTTTCATGATCTCTTTCATTTGCCTTGAGGCATTTATATATATATATATCTTCTCAACTCTGTATGATTCTTTCTCTACCCTGCTCTTCTCAAGTACTGACAATCACAAGGATAATATCTGGAGGCTGATATTAATCGAGAGGTTGACATTTTTTTATAGAATTTTTTCCGATTTCAAGCTCCAAGTCCATCATTTAATAAGACTCATCAAAATTTCAGAGTAACTATGCTTTCTATAGAGGAGGAAAGGGAGGCTGAGAGAAGTTCATAAAAACTAAAAATCAGGTGGATCTCTCATCCATTGTTTCCTTAGAGAGTGAATAGGTGAGTATAGAAAGGTCATACCTTTGGGTAAGGAGCGTCCATCAGGGAAAGTGAGAGGTTTGCTGAGATCTCTGCTCACACTTGGTACTGGTGGATAGATCCTCAGGGCCTCCTTGATGCACATGGTGGTGTAGGGCATCTGGTCCAGGTGGTCCCTGAAGTGAAGGCCATCCTGAGGGGCAGGCAGGGCCCAGGAAGACCAGCACCTTGCCCCTACCAGAGGCAGGGCTCTCCCACCTCTTGAGCTCTCACTCACCAGGTGATGGAGGCTCCGTCCCCCAGGAGGCTCTGGACCTCCTCCCTGCACTTCTGCTGATGCTCAGGGTGTGTGGCCAGAGCATAGAAGATCCAGCAGATACCACTGGCTGTGGTGTCATGGCCCTCAAACATGAAGGTGTCCACCTCGGCACGAAGGTCCTCATCAGACAGGCTGCTCCCATTCTCCATCTGGGGAGGCCATGGATGAGAGAGCAGGGTTTATCCCTCCCTTTCCTAGGCAAAGTCTCTGGTTTTTCCACCCACCACATACTCACTTTGGCACACAGAAGGATGTCCAAGAAATCCAAGTGCCTCTTCTTCCTGATCTTCTCCAGCTCTCCCTCATTCTGCAGCTGAGCCTTCCTCTGCCGGATCACTTGATCTGTCCCAGGATAGGAATTACCAGGCAAATACACAGCTACAACAACCCCTAATAAGCCATTTTACCCCTATGACAATCTGGATGTCCTGTGGAGCTCAGGATGCACAGGTGAGTGGGTGTGTGGGAGTCTAGCACCATCTGATGCAGGCCAGGCCTCCCTCCGGAGCATAGCCATGGGAATCCCTGATGAATGCTGGTGGGATGGGTCTCATTCAACACTGCTAACATGATGATCCTGGTATTGTGCTGTACCTGACACACTAACATCTCAGCTCCTAACACTTTCAGTAAGATAGTGTCAACATGAGGGTGTCCTAGTTTCTTTCCATTGTTAGCAGGTGCCCTGCCTCTGTCTCAGGGGCCATGGCCCTATCTCTTAGACTGAACCTGGTAAAGGAAAGGAGATAGGATTAGAGACAGAACCTGTGTGCTCATGGGCAAGCTGGCAGGCATGGTGGAACAAGCGGCCATCAGAGGTCAGTCTGTAGATGGTGTCATTCTGATGAAAGACATTCCTCGCCCGAGAAAAAAACAGGTAGTTCATATCCCCAACAGCCTGAATGTAGGACTTGGAATTCCTGATGGAGAGATTGCAGAACAGATTGGATTGTGGAGCCACATGAGTTGGAAGCAGTGTGGGTTCTATTAGGAGATTCCTTTAATGCTGTGGACACAACACTGAGGTACATCTTGTATCTGTGTTACATCTCTTGTGAGCTTTGGGATTTTAGAAGATGGCATGATAACCAGATTTCTACCCCATGCAGGAACCAATGACCTATGTCTGGGGCATGTTTGGGTCTGGTCAGGGATCAGGCCTTGGCCTAAGACCAGGATAAAAATCTCCCATTTTATTTATGAGCATCCAAGATGCATCACTGACTCTGGGGTAAATTTACACCAGTTAGTTAGAACAAGAGGTCAGTTTGGCACTGACCTCTCCAGCTGGATATTGCCCTGGTGGCTGAAGGCACACTTCATGATGGTGTCCAGGGTCATCAGGGAGACATGCTGAAAAATCTCTAGGGAGTCCTGTCCAATAAGCTGCTCCCATTTGTCCTGGGGAAGAAGAAGGTCATTATCCTATTCAGTTCCTCAGAAGGACTGTGCTGACTAGGTTATCCTCTTTCCCTGCATCTCCAAGTATTCTTTCCTGAATCTCAGGGTCACACAAATTTTCTCAAATGAAGAGTTCAAGCAAATATTTGTATTCTGCTGCCTCTTTCTCAGAAATTTTTATTACAAAATTAAACAAACATTTACATAATAGATGATTAAATTTAGAATTTTAGGCAATCACTTCTGACCATTCGATTGATGAAAGCCCCTGAGACACTCTTTAGGTTTCAAATTCATGACCTAAACTTAAAAACTAACAGAATACCAAATATGAGGACAAGATAATGTTAAGCAAATTGAACCTCTGGGACTCACGAGCCACATATTGAAAATAATTCTTTTCATTATCCTTCAAGAAAAGTTGCTGAAATCAGAGAAATGCAAATTAAAACCATGCTAAGATACCAACTCACTCCAGTAAGAATGGCAGCCATTATGAAGTCAAACAACAAGTGCTGGCGAGGATATGGGGAAAAGGGTACACTTGTACATTGCTGGTGGGACTGCAAATTGGTGCAGCCAATCTGAAAAGCAGTATGGAGATTCCTTGGAAAGCTGGGAATGGAACCACCATTCGACCCAGCTATTCCCCTTCTCGGACTATTCCCCAAAGACCTAAAAAGAGCATACTACAGGGACACTGCTACATCGATGTTCATAGCAGCACAATTCACAATAGCTAGACTGTGGAACCAACCTAGATGCCCTTCAAAGACGAATGGGTAAAAAAAAAATGTGGCATTTATACACAATGGAATATTACTCAGCACTAAAAAAATAACAAAATCATGGCATTTGCAGGGAAATGGATGGCATTAGAGCAGATTATGCTAAGTGAAGCTAGCCAATCCCTAAAAAACAAATGCCGAATGTCTTCTTTGATATAAGGAGGGCAACTCAAAACAGAACAGGGAGGAAGAGCATGAGAAGAAAATTACCTTTAAAAAGGGACGAGAGGTGGGAGGGAAAGGGAGAGAGAAGGGGAACTGCATGGAAATATAAGGAGACCCTCAGTGTTGTACAAAATTACATATAAGAGGATGTGAGGGGAAAGGGAAGAAAACAAGAGAGAGAAATGAATTACAGTAGATGGGGTAGAGAGAGAAGATGGGAGAGGAGGAGAGGGGAAGGGATATAGGAAGGGGATAGGAAAGGCAACAAAATACAACAGACACTAGTATGGCAGTATGTATAAATGTGGATGTGTAACCAATGTGAATCTGCAATCTGTATACGTGGTAAAAATGGGAACTCATAACCCACTTGAATCAAATGTATGAAATATGATATGTCAAGAGCATTGTAATGTTTTGAACAACCAATAAAAAAAAAGAAAAGTTGCTGAGCACTGTCAGATCATTCATCTGAGTTCTGATGGGTGTGATGGATGTGCAGGTTCACTGTGAGATGTAGACCTGGTGTCCATATCAATACATGGGTCACTCAAGTCCACATGGAAGCCCTCAACTCCACCCTGAGAGAATCCTACCCCAGGATCAGCAGTGCTAAGCTGGATCAACTCCTCCTGCAGTTCACTGTGCTGAAAACTTGGAAGTATGAAGGGGAGTCTATATCCACCATGATGCTGTCTGCCTTGGATTGTAAGGAAGTGACTATATCCTGCTTTTGGGTCCACTCTGCTCCTTCAACTTTTGAAGAACTGACTCTCACAGTAATGGCCTGAGATTGTTGTTCCATGTGACTGTTTTTGATGGCTGTTAGGCTGTGGAATCTGAGTGTGGGCCTTGAGTGAGTGAATGGGAATGAAAGAGAGAGACTCACCAGCATCACTCTGACAGAGTCAGCCATGATTCCCACGTAGGGCTTCAGGATGTCATAGTGGAAGGCTGGGGTCAACATCCGGCGGTGCTGGAACCATGTCTCCCCATTCAACAGGAGCAAACCATACCCTGGGTCATATATGGTTGTGTGCATCAGTGAGTGGGCAATGAGAGATGGAGAGTGGGGACAATTTAAGATAGACAAATAGTGGAACTCTTGGTGGAGAGAACCCAGAGGGCAGAATTTCTTTGGACAAAGACAGTAATGACTGGCACTTTTCAGGAATATGGATTTCCCAGTTGGGCTGGTATATCTGATATGATTGTGACAGCTGCAAAGGAGATGTAGAAAGGATTTGTGGGCAGGAGAAAGAGGTACCCAAGTCCATGTCAGGCTGAGACTGTTTGGAGGTACCTAGAAGGAGACATGGAAGGAGTGAGCCTCAGGAAGGCTCACAAGAGCTTGCAGAAGGGGTGGGGTTCTGGACAGATTAAAAGAAATGAAGCTTCATTTAGGGACAATCACGGTAGTGGCTCATCAACTCTTGTTCTCTGTGAATCAGAGAGAGAGATTTTGCCAACCTTAATTTCAGAGTGCCCACTCTTAGATGTACATACCAATCCAGGGAGCCACAATTCTGTACATACTATGAGCTTTTGGATCTGAAAATCAAGTAATGGGATTAGTTATAAACAGCAAACAAATAATACAGACCCAGGGCAATTGTGATTGAGGCCATGGGCTGTCATAAGTGACTGATGACTATCAATTGGCATTTTGTCCCATGTCACCTCCCACTGCCTCCCACCCCATTCAGTTTCTGTTGAGACTGTAAAATGGCTCAGGAAGACAGGATCCTTGGACCAGCAGTACTATAATAAGAAGCTGAAAAGTAATACGGGACATGTTCTCAATGCCACAGAATATGACTGAGCCTTGGGGTGTTTTCACAATGAGTGATGGCTTAGATAGCTTATTATCTAAACAGGGGGAAATTGAAGGTTTCAAACCAAGGTCACTTGGATATGAAGTTTGATTCTCAGATACAGTCAATATACCTAACAAATCACCTCAATAGATACAACTCATATACCTCACTGATTATCTCAATTAGTTTTTTAAAAAGACAGGAAAAAGACAAAAAAAATAGTGCCATAAGCTATTTTAATGTCCACTATGAAGTAAATACTATTGCCAATGTAGTAGGTATATCCAGGGAAAGCAGTAGGTAGATTATTCACATCTACTTATGAATAGCCAATTTGCCTGGACTTTCAGAGACCCAGGTATGATCTCAAAAGAGAAAAACTGAACCTGCTGAGAGGGGGTTCAGTCTCACCTGATCTCCCCAGAATCGCCTTCATGTATTCAGGATCATAAACGAGGACACGCACTTTGCTGCCCCACAGCCATTGTGGGAAGGCGCATGGGAACTCATTAACCCACTTCAGAACGTATTGTAGCTCCTGGTCCTTCGGGATCTGATATCAGGGGAAAGACAATGCTTTAAAAATCATCTTTTATTTCTGGCTTAGGGACTGTAGTGAAGGCAGCATAACCATCAGGACATATTTCTGAATCTTTCAGCAGAACTCAGGGTTTTGGAGCTGTTTCTGCTGACCTACGTGTGCTGCCCTAAGCTGAATCCTGTGGCCCTAGAGAGTAGAGGGAGCACAATTCCTAGCAGAGCTTCTCTCCCTGCTGTCCCTTATCTTGCTCTGGGAGCTCCCTCAGGGCTGGAAGTGCAGGAAGTTGACCCCCTCCCTCCACTGCCCTCAGGCTCTTCCTTTCTCTCCTTCCTCTGACTCTACACAAGGTGCCAGGCGCTGCTCTGGGCACTGGGGTACAAGACACTGTTGGTGTGCCCAAATCCCAACGACCTCACATCAAGATGCTTTGAAGGAGAGATAAACAAATCTTGTTTGGAGGTTAACACTAAAACCAGTCACCCTCACCAGCAACAACAACAAAAAAGTGCTGCCTTTCCTGTCTCCTATACCCATGACATACATTTGCCCTTCAAAACACACATTCTGGAAACCTACTCAGTTGGGGGCAAACCCATCCATTTGGTCCCTCCACCTGAGCAGAGGTAGCTGATTCCCTGTGTCCTGACACGTCCTGATATTCATGCCCTTTGTTATCCCAGAATGATCTCCTCAGGACAGTGACTCCATCACACTGATATCTGTGTTTCAGAGCAAACTCAGGACCAGACGAAGAGTATCCTAGTCTGTGAGTGGGGCAGGAAAGCCTGAAGAAGGCTGGTTCTGAGATGGAGGATCTTTGAGGGGTCTAGGTGTGCTTGGCCTTGAGAAGAAAAGACTCAGGAAGAACAAACAACAGTCCTCTATGGGGCCAGGCTGCAAGGACAGATGTCAGATCTGCATGGTGATAGAGTGAGTGACAGAGGTGAGTAACAGCAGGACAGGCTTCTTTTAAAGGAGTGAGCTCCTGGTGCTGGGATGGGCCAAGCCTCAGAGGTAATCTGGGTGTTCCTCAGATGCTTAAATGCATGCAACAGGCTTTGTCCTTCCTGCAACAGGCTTTGTCCTGTGGACTTCCTGGCCAGTCTTTGGGCTGCAGTCTCCCTTCTCTCCTACTCCCCTTCCCATTTCTTCCTACCTTGTGGCCAAAGAACCAGTGGGGTGGTGGAGATGGAAACTGCTGAAGGGCTTTGAGCAGCCATTGCCTGTGCAGGAGGAACTGGGCTGCCTTGAACAGCAGCAGAAGCAAGCTGAGCAGCGAGGCCACTTGGAGGAGCCCAGAGATGCTGCCCGGGAATCTGGTGAGGCTCAGTGTAGAGATGCTCATGGTGCACAAGCTTCTGTGTTACTCACTGTCCCCTTGTCACTGATTAAGTCTGGAAGGATCGTCCCACCCACTTTTGGTAGAGTGAACTGTGCGGGCAGGGCTTGATCTCAGTGTACAGAATTGATTAACCTGAAAGTTTCACCTTGGGAAACAGTGAGGTCAAAAACTTATCAGTGGACAGAGGCAATGGCCATGCACACACCCATTTCCCCTTCTCCATATTGATGACATATACTTGTTGGGCACCAACTATGTGCTAGGCTGCATGCTAGTTGCATTCCAGAGCTGCTTAAAGAACAGACCTGAACCCAGACTTTGAGAATTTCTTTGAGAATATTACTAATCTAACATTTGGTAGGTGTGGCTGTGTTGTGCTGTTGCCATTATTTAATAATGAAAAGTTTATTATTACAAAGAGGTAAATGGAAGGCTTAGCACTGACCCCCAACACCTGCTTTGAATGCTCAGAGGAAAAGAGCCTTCAAAACAAATTATGGGGTTCAATGCTAACACACTCATGGTGCAGAAGCTTCTAGATCACTCACTGTCCCTCACAGTCACTAAGATACCCTCACCAGCCCTGACTAAGTCTGGGATGATTGCTTCACCCACAGGTGGGAGGGAGCAGGGTGAGACAAAAATTGACCTGAGTCTAGAATTGATTAACCTGAAAGATCCACCTTGGGAAACAGGGAGGTCTAACTCTTATAAACTGACAGAGGCAAAAGCCATGCACAGACTCACTTTCCCTACTCCTTACTGCATACAAATATGTGTTGAGTACCAACTAGGGGCTAGGAAGTGGGTGGGTCAAGCTATGTAAAGAACACACACGAACTGACACTTGAAGAAATACCCAGCCTAATCCATCCAACATTCAGTTTGATGAAAAAATTATTATTCCAAAGACATAACGTGAGGTGTTCAGAGGAAAATGGTCAAAGAAAGTGGGTGATGGGATTCGAATCCTTTCTTACTGGCAACCAAATCTGAGCCCAACTGTTCAACTCCAGTGTGTGAGTCCCAGCTGCTTCAGAAATATTCCTTGAGACTCTCCATATCCACCGTATGGAGAGTGAGCACGCTCTGAGTGGAGCACTGGAGTGGGACTCAGGAGACTGAGGCCTGGCAACTTATCCTTTCTGAGTTCAGTGTCTTCCTTGTAAGAAGGCTGTTAATCCTTTTCCCAATTACTCTTGAGTGCAGCTCATTCTTTCAGTCTTTCAACAATTTCAAGAAAATTTCTCAGCCTCAGTGTCTTGTGAGTAAATGAAGAAAATGACATCAGTATAGGAAAATGGGATAAAGCTATAGTGGAGCAATGAAATGTCCACCAGGTGAGGAAAACACTAAGAAGAACAGGGTGTCGGGGAAGGAATAGGAGACCACCTGAGGGTGGGTGGCCTCTGGAAGATCAGTCTCCAACACACCATGGAGAATGAGGGAAGGTTCACATCTTGAAGACCCTTATTCTCACTTCTCATAGTTCTCCAAGATCAAGTCTCCCTGAGAACTCCCTGGGCCTTTCAAACATGGCGGTGGGCAAATTGCCATTGGGCAGCTAGAACTCCCCGGGCCTTTCAGATAAGGAGCCCCTAATGCAACATGGCGGCGGGCAAGTTGCCAGTGGATGGATAACAAGTTGTTTTGAAAACCTTCTAATTGGCCCTCCCATCTTCTGTACACGTGCACAGTTCGTGCCCCCCATGAATCATATGCAGGACGGACGTGCGTGCACCTTAGGTGATGACCTGACCTTTACTATGATTGGCCCAGGGAGCTTCCTGGTTTAAGATAACTGACTCTCACTTTCTATATAAGCTAACACCAGCTTGCAATAAGGTGCTTCATCTTTGTCACTGCTATCTGTGTGTGTGCATTTTATCTCTGACGACGGAACTTGGCCTTTCAAAACCAAACATGCAGGATTCAGAGAGTAAAACACAAGATACTTCAGGAAGAATCCGGGGAAGCTGGCTCTCCCAGCAGCTGCAAGGTTCCTTCTGGCCTGACCCCTTCACTCATCCACATGATTTTTTCCACCACCTCCTTCATTGCCTGACATCAATGATAGGTGATTCATTAATCAAAAAGGCGCAGAGTTCTTCTCTTTGTCCTCTGATCCTGTGTCCTCTCAGAACCCAAGGGCAGAGGAGCATGTAACTATTCACACAATATTTCTCTCAACTTTTTCCTCATTACCCTCATTCCTTTCCATTCTTATGTCTTCTTTAGAGTAGTGAGCACTCTGTGTTCAGGGAAATGATCAACTCTTTACCTGCTTTCTAAAAACAGTTTTTAAAAACAAAACATCTCATAGTACAGACGGGAAACCTAAGGAAGAAAGGGCTTAGCTTCTTGCCCAGGTTCAACCAGCTGGTCCAAAGCACAGCCAGGAGTCTATCCCAGGCCATTGGGACCCAAAGACATTGCTGTTGACCCTTAAAGTGAATTTAATAATTAGCTGGAGGGACAGTTCTAGGGCATGCTCCAACATTGCAGGGAGTATTTCTTGTCCACCATGTTCATTCAGTGTTTCCATGTAGCACAAACACATGGCAGATGATCTACTCCACATATTGGCACAAATGCAAGATTCTCTACACAAGGACGCTTTGTGAGAAGGTACAGGGCCAACCATGTGGCTAGATCCTTGTCACTGAAAATTATTCTGATGGAGAATTTAGCAGGATATGAGCAATGATTACAAAATAAGTGACAAGAGCAGAATACAGAGCTACATGTGCGATGTGATCTGATGTTTCAGTCAAACTGTGTTTGGCACATGAAGATTTCTTACCAGTAAGTATTTATGCAATCTTTTTTCTTTATGTACACCCCAACCAAAGACTCCTAGAGGGTTGTAACTAGACATTGTATTTCCTGATTTTCCTCATAGCATGAGGAAGAGACCCGCACATACTGATGATGCCCAGTTAATACTTTCTGATTTGATGAGTGAGAGAGGGAGTAACTTAGGACTGGTTAGCTCATCATCCTTCTCAGACCCGGTCAGGTTTGGATGCCACATTTTAAAATATAAGTTGATATTTCTTAATGTTTCTGGGTGCTTCCTGGTTTTAGTTTAAAAGTGAAGGTAAGCAGAGGAAGAGGCCATGGATCCTGAGGTGACAGCTTGGAACAGGTACTCTTGTGTGTAGTTTACCCCAGGCCCTTCTTACTTTCAGAATTCTCATAAAGTTGAGTTTGATGGTGATTCCATTTTACATTTCTCACAGCTATTCATCTACAAAGACTGAATATTCCAGCCATACACTTTTGAAACCTAAATGTTTGCTACTTTTTCTCAACTGATGAAAGGCATAAAAAGAACTCTCATGTTTTTGTTTTGTTTCTGTTTTTATCAGCTGGGGACATTCTGTACCTCTGCTTCTCCTTGGCATGACAGACAGAGCTAGTCTGAGAAAGTGAGGTTCCTTCACCTCAACACCCTGCACAGTGCTAGCACACAGAGAAGCTTCACAAATATTTTTACAGTGCTTAGTCTTTGCAAAGCACACCTGTGCCTCAGTTTACCAGATGTTGCTAATGTTATTCTACAGACAAGAGAACTAGTGCACACAGGTGCTAATTGATTTTCTGAAAGTCACAAAAGAAGTGTCAGAGTCAAGGGCATCATCTCAAATCTAACTCCTCATTTTCTACTACTTGAGTTTATTTATTTAGTTTAGCACTAGCAACATGCAGAGCATGGAGACAAGAACTGTCATATATTTTCTTCCTTCATTCTGCTGATTTCCTGTCATGGAGCACACCCACCCTGCCCTGACCTCACAACCTCATCTCAGGTGTCTGTCTCATCATGGGGCTGCTTTGTGAGATACCATGGTTTGTCCCACTTTAGAGCCTTTGAACTTGTGGTCCCTCCCCCGACAGTGTACGTGCCACACTCTTGACACAGCCAGATACTTATCCTCCTTCCAGGCTCAACCTGTCAAATGCCCCCTCCAACAAGAAGCCCTCCCCAGGTGGCCTCCCAAGCAGGTCTTCCCATTGGCCTCTCTGGTAACACCTTCTTTATTTCCTTCCTGAACTTCCTCTTTTCTGTGATAATTGCACTGTCATTTATTTGTGCAATACTATCTATGTTCTGGGCAGCAGATGACGGCTTTTCCATATTCTTTCACCTTAGTGATGCCCTGTCGTGGAGTACACAGAACCCTCCCTTGGTCTTTCCAACCTGTTCTCAGATGATTGGCTCCTCATGGGCAGCTCCTAAAAGACATCAAGAGCCTTCCCACCCGAGAGAGCCTTTGTGCTGGCTTCCCTGCCCCAGAGTGCTCTTCCATGACTCTTCACCCCCTCAGACCGTATCATCCTTCCAGGTTCACCTTAAACATCCTCTCCAACTAGAAGCCTTCCCATATTGCCCTGTTCAAGCAGGTCCTCTCTGGTGACAGCATCTTTATTTCCTTTCTGCACTTTCTGCTGTCTGTGAAAATTATACTCAACTGTCTACTTGCCTATTTTCCCTCTTCTGCCTAAAATTAAAGGAAAGGACCTCATCTTTCTTGTCCCTCTGAAATGGCTACGCCTAAGCTCTGCACAGGTAGGTTTTCACACTATGAAGGTCATAGAATATCAAAGGGAGGAGTGAACATCATCCACTGGCTTTGCCTTATCTTCTGGGGAAAATAGGGGGAGGAGCTCTTCAATGAAATCTGTGAAATTCTAAAGAAAGAAATTGAAGAAGACCTTGGAAGATTGGAAGACCTCCCATGTTCTTGGATAAGCAGAATTAATATTGTCAAAGGCAGATGATGAGACAAGCTTCGTGTATTAATGTTCTGTGATCTGTGTTTTACTCAGAGCTTTCTTGGCATAGTTGGAGCTCGGGGTAAACACGGGAGCAAGGTAAAAAGCGAACTGGAACATATATAAGTGAACTGGGTTGTATAAGTTGCCTGGTTCCTGTTAGGCTATGGATCTGCTGCTATCACGGGATTAAACATGTTCTGAGAAACAATGCATTAACAAGTAATTATAAAATATGGCCTCAGGGGAGCATGGAACAAGGTTGCCATAGGGCCAGTCCTCGTGGCCTTCCTACTTACAAACCATATGGCCCTGAGCAAGTTATCTAACCTCTCTAAGAGCAGGGTTCCTTATCTGTCAAGGAGATTGCCAATTTACTAGTTTTTAAGTGCTTAATTTAGCACTCAAATTGATGTACACTGGGAATAAATGCTATTCAAATAAGTGTCATTTTCTTAATATATTCTTTATTTGTTTTGTTTTTCAGTCCTACTCCTCCCTGCCCCCATCCTCCTCCTCAACTCTACTAGTATCTGTTCTTTTTCGGGGGTGGGGGGGCAGAGGGAACCAGGAATTGAAGTCAGGGGCAATCAACCACTCAGCAACATCCCCAGCCCTATTTAGCACCTCACTTTTGCTGAGGCTGGCTTTGAACTCACCATCCTCCTGCCTCAGCCTCCCAAGCTGTTGGGATTATAGTCATGTGCCACCATGCCTGGCAGTACCCCTTCTTAACATATTATTATCTATTGATATAAATTTAATAATATGACCACACATCTAATATAAAATTTAAATATAACAGAGTTTTAAGATTAAAGTCTCCAGCATGTATTTTCTCGTTTTGTTTATAAACTTTAAAAATAACAAATTTGTATGGGTTCGGGATAAGGCTCAAGTGGTAACGCGCTCACCTGGCATGTGCGGGGAGCTGGGTTCAATCCTCAGCACCACATAAAAAATAAAAAATTAAAATAAAGATGTTGTGTCCACCAAAAACTGAAAAATAAATATTAAAAAATTCTCTCTCTCTCTCTTTCTCTTAAAAAATATAAATAAATAAATTTGTAAAAATGCCATACCACCAAAAGCATTACACAGAGTCAATGTAAACCCATGAAAATACCAATAACATTCTTCACAGAACTAGAAAAAGCAGCACTAAAATTCATTTGGAAACATAAGAGAACCAGAATAGCCAAAGCAATCCTTATCCTTAGCAAAAAAAAAAAAAAAAAAAATATATATATATATATATATATATATATATATATATATATATATACATATAGAAATATATATATATATATATATATATATAGAGAGAGAGAGAGAGAGAGAGAAGCAGGAGGCTTCAAAACTGGACCTCATATTATACTACAGAGATATAGTTAACAAAAACAGATGGTACTGGCACCAAAACAGGCATTGAAACCAATGGAACACAGTAGGAGACACAGAAGCAAACCCATACAAATCCAGTTATCTCATACTAGAAAAAGGTGCCAAAAACATACATTGGAGAAAACATACACTTTCTAACAAATGATGCTTGGAAAACTGGAAATTCTTATGTAGTAGACTGAAATTTAACCACTATCCCTCACCCTTCACAAAACTCAACTCAAAGTGGATCAAAGACCTAGGAATTAGACCAGAAACCCTGCACCTGCTAAAACAAAATGTAGGCCCACCATTCTGACATGTTGACACAGGAGCCAACTTCCTTAATGAGACTCCTCAAGTACAAGAAATAAAATAAAAATTAATAAGCGGAATGACATCAAATTAAAAAACTTGTGCCCAGAAAAGGAATCAAGACTGTGAAGAGAGATCCCACATAATGGAATATCTTTGCCACCTGCTCCTCAGATAGGGTATTAATATTGAGAATATACAACTAAAAAACTTAACACCAAAATTCCAAATAACCCAATTAATACATGGGTAAAAGAACTAGAGACATTTCTCAAATGAAGAAATACAAATTGTCAATAAATACATGGAAAAATATTTTATATCTCTAGCAATCAGAGAAAATAAATCTAAATTACTTTGAGATTTCATCTCATTCCATTCAGAATGGAAATTATCAAGACTAATAATAAATGTTGGCAAGAATTTGGGAAAAAGGTGTACTTATACATTGTTGATGGGACTGCTAATTAACGCCACCACCCTAGAAAATGGTATGGAGTATATATCCAAAAGATTTAAAATCAGCATACTACAGTGATGTAGCCACATCAATGTTTATGGTAGCACGATTCACAAAAAGCTAAGCTATGGAACCAACCTAGGTGCCCTTGCCCTTCAATAGATGAATGGATAAAAAAAAAAAACTGTGAGATACACATACACATACACACACACACACACACACACACACACACACACACACACACACAAATGAAGTATCACTTAGCCATTAAGAAGAATGACTTAATGACATTTGCCAGTAAATGAATGAGTCTGGAGCCTATCATGCTAAGTGAAATAAGCCAGTCCCCAAAAGCCAAAAGTCAAATGTTTTCACTGATATGTGGAAGCTAACCTACAGTAAGGAGGGTTGGAAAAGAATGGAAATTCAAGTAGATTAGACAAAGGCAATGAAGGGAAAGGCAGGAGAATAGGAAAAGGAAAGACAGTGGAATACATCTGAAATAATTTTCCTATGTCCATTTATGAATACAACATAGTGAATCCCACCATTGTGTACACCCACAAGAATGGGGTCCTATTAAAATAAGATATATTCCATACTTATATAAATATATCAAAATGAATTCTACTGTCTTGTATAACTAAAAAGAACCATTTTTTTAATAAAGGCATCATTCAGAGTTCTTAGGTTATATAGCAAATCTTTATTTGCAAATTTAGTAAGTTTATGGAGATGTATATAAATGACAACTTGCCAAGGGTGGAATGTGATGTTTATGATTCACCCTAGCAAGGCTGAATTGCTCACTTATTCAATTAAATGCTAAAGATTGGTCAGTTAAAGGTAGATCCAGGTCAACTCTCTCTGCCATTGGAGATCACCATTGGGATCTCTGAAGAGGGGTGGGTGTTGGACACCAAAGTATTCCGGGCATGATGGGTTCTTGTGCTCTCTTCCAGAATAATCAGGCACATGCACAGTGTAACAGGACCATGGCTCTTCACTGGAGGCTTCTGCAGAAGCAAGAGGGAGATGTAGTGTTGACCAAGAGTGTCAGGCTGGCTCAAAGGACAAAGGTGTTCAGCTTGGATGGCATCTGGAGGGTAGGCAGGAACCCAGTCCCTTGATTTTATCCCATGGAGGGGTGGAGGTGGTTAGTTGCACCCACATTTGTCTTCATCAAGCCTCTTCAAGCAATGCCTGCCTCATTAGCATCTTAGTCTCCTCTTGGAGTGTGGTTTTTATCATGCTAACAATGTGAAGATGACTTCCGGTTACTTTAGCGAGTATGCTCCACAGGTGTTTGCCCCCTCACCGCCACCTGGGAAGGCACCAAATATCATTTTCAGAACAGGGCAGACTGTCATTCTGGGTTTGATTTTGCCGTCCTTGTTCCTTCTGCCTCAGAAGGCTGAGCTGACTTCCCAGCCTCCCATCTCCTGGAGATTGCTTCATTCCATAGCCCTGAAGACTAGATCACTTTTTGACTCCGAATTTTCTGTTATGTCTGTTCACCTCAGCAGACTGAAAGCTAGCTTGCCTGTCTCAGAATCAGGTTAGTCACTGAGGAGCCGTGTGGGGTGGCGAAGTCTGCTCAGTGAAGGCTAACTAGAGGATGGGAACATTTCAGCTAAGGCTTGAGACAGTGTGTGCAGAGAGGCAATTATTAAGTCCCAAGAAGAGGTTTGGGGAGTCAGAATGATCCCTAAAATGGTCATAAATTATCTTTAGTGTAATTTTTCACAAGAAAGAACCACAATAACTGGCTGGACTCCCCAAAGGGAGGTTGTCCACCCACCCCTCTTCATTATCCACACATGTGAGCAACCAAAATGAAAACAAGATAAGGGTGCTCCCAGAAATTTAAAATTAGGCATGAAGATCAAAATAACTATGAAATTATGCACCAGAACACTATAAATGCCCATTCTCTCCACCACCACCCCATCCATCCACCCCACACCCCCGCCTTTCTTTCTTTCTTCTTTGCTTTGTTTCTATATGTTTGGGGACCAGATTGAACCTAAGGATGCTTAAACACTGAGCCACATCCCATTCTCTTTTTTTTTTTTTTTTTAAGGCAGGGTCTCACTAGGGCCTCATTAAGTTGCTGAGGCTGGCTTTGAATTTGTGATTCTCCTCCCAAGCCACTGGGATTAACGGCATGCACCACCACATCTGGCTCCTTTGCAATCTTTAATCTACTTTTTCTAGTTTGATTGTTGGCTTTATAAAATTTCCCATTCTATACCCTTGAGTGGAAGCTTATAATATGTGTCTTTTTGTGGCTGGCTCATTTCGCTGAGCAGACTCTGATCAAGGCCATTTGTGCTACACCATACATCAGATTTCATTCCTTTTTATAACTCAATAATATCTTATTGTATGTAGAGGCTGTATGTTTGGTATCCATTCATTTTTTGATAGACACTCAGGTGTACTCCACCTTATGACTCTTATGAACAATGCTTCCATGAACACTGACTTACCAATATCTATTTAGGATAAATACCTGGTAGTGGAATTTCTGAAACCTACAGTAATTCTTTTTATAACTTTCTTTCTTCCTAATTGTTTCTATCTTGTTTCCTAATTGGTTATACCAGCTCACCTTTACCTGTAATGGGTAAGAGTTCCATGAGAGCTGTGCACATTCTGTCCAAAAATTCTTATTCTCCTTAAAAATTAATTTAATGCACCCTAAGGGGTATCTTATTATGGGTTTGATTTACATCATTAGTTTAACAACAAGTGATGTTGAGCATCCTGTCCTTCTAATGGCCATATACCCATATTATTCAGAGGAAGTGTCTATTGAAGTTCTGTGCTTATTTTTTTCATGGGATGGTTGTGTTTTTGTTGTTAAATTGGGGTTCTTCATATATCTTCATTTGACTTAAAAACGTTTTCTGCCCTTCTGTGGGCTCTCTTAACTCTCCAATCCATTTTGGTTATTTTATATGTACGGAAGAGGTAAGTACCGAAGTCGCTCATTACATGTGGACATTCAGATTTCTCCCTCTTGCCCACCTTCTCCTGCTCTTGGGTCAGGGTCAGGTCTCCACCTCTGGGACTCAGACATTGTCACTTGCTGTCATGTGCAGCTCCTCCTGCTTCCACAGGACTGAGTGTCATAATGGTAATTAGCTCCCCTTTGTCCTCTGCTCTCTGAGCATGGCCAGCATGAGCCCCCCTATCGCACCTGATGCCTGAAGACTGCCATTCAGCCTGTCCAGGACACTCCCATCTCACTCTCCTTGCTTCATCCTTGAACCAGACAGTTCATGTTCAATCTGCCCTCTCTGGTTCCTTCTTAGTGAAGGGACATGGGAAGAATATAGGGAACAGATACAAGAAGTAGAACCCAGGTAAGAAGCCTTAGCACCCAGGCAATCACCAGATGTAAGCATGGTCAGTGAAGCCTTCCTCCCTCAGGATGGCCACTCAGGTTTCAGTTACCTCCAACTGGCCCTCCTTCTCAGCTCAAGTCTCTAACTTAATATGATTTAGAAAAAAATCTAGTGTGAGGAACACTAGTCCTTGAATACAATTTTTTAAATTGATTTTATCTTTTAAATACATGACAGCAGAATGCATTACAATTCTTATTACACATATAGAGCACAATTTTTCATATCTCTGTTTGTATACAAAGTATATTCACACCAATTCATGTCTTCATACATGTACTTTGGATAATGATGTCTATAACATTCCACCATCATTTCTAACCCCATGCCCCCTCCCTTCCCCTCCCATCCCTCTGCCCTATCTAGAGTTCTTCTATTCCTCCCATGCTCCCCCTCCCTACCCCACTGTGAGTCAGTCCCCTTATATTAGAGAAAACAGTTGGCAGTTGTTTGGGGGGGATTGGCTAACTTCACTTAGCATTATCTTCTCCAGCGTCATCCATTTACCTGCAAATGTCATGATTTTTATTGCTGAGTAATATTCCATTGTGTATATATGCCACTTTTTTAATCCATTCATCTACTGAAGGGCATCTAGATTGGTTCCATATTTTAGCTATTGTGAATTGTGCTGCTATAAACATTGATGTGGCTATGTCCCTGTGGTGTGCTGTTTTTAAGTCCTTTGGGTATAGACCGAGGAGAGGAATAGCTGGGTCAAAGGTGGCTCCATTCCCAGTTTTCCAAGGAATCTTCATACTGCTTTCCATATTGGCTGCACCAATTTGCAGTCCCACCAGCAATGTATGAGTGTGCCTTTTTCCCCACATCCTCGCCAACACTTATTGTTGTTTGAATTCTGCTTTCTTTCCCTAACAAGTATGAACTTTTCCTTCTGAATTTCTAGGGAAGAGACCTTGTCAAAAAGCTGAGGTTTCATGGAGCCCTCAACCAGTAGGCAGGTGTGGGGCATCAGGGATCCTATGAACAAGGTGACTTGGAGTGGGTGGGCTGCATCTGGTGAAGCAGGCTCCTGGCACCACAAAGCAGATCTCATCTCCTCCTCCTTCCTCTGTAGTGACCTGTCTCTTCTCTTTTCCCAATTGTCCATCTTTTTCCTCCATCTTCTTCCAAGGGAAGATAGGGCAATTCATCCAACTTCGTGAATGTTTTGTTATTTTTTCAACTTCATGAATGTTGTTGCAGGAGGGAGGGAAATTGAAGAGGATTGGGTAAGAGATGTACAGGAGAGACACAGATACAAAAATTGGGTGATAGAAAGGAATGTGTTAGGCTGAATATGGCTCACACAATGTACACATCCTCAACCTGGGAGAATGATTATGATGTCCTATATTATCATAGTGGACACATTGTAATCACAAAGGTCCTTGTGTTAGAGATTTAATGTAAGGACAGAAGAAGAGAGATTTAAAGGTGTTGCAGCATTTGAATATTGACCATGGGTCCTGAAGCCCAGCAAAGCAGCTCTAAGTAATGGAAATGACAAAAGGAAGAGGCACACTACTGCCCTGGATATGTAGTTACAGCACAATCACCTTGGATGCATCTCAAGGAAACCCATGTTAGAACTTTGAGCTTCAGAACCATAAGGAACTAGATTTCTGTCATGCAAAGCCACTGAGATTGTTGTCATTTTTTAGAGCAACAGTAGGAAACTCATAGATGGACAAACAAACAGCACAAGGGAAAATGATCGGTAAAGGACAGACAGGGTGGTAGGCAGGCAGGTGACCAGGAGATAGAGATACAGGCAGGAGGGTGAGAGTTATAAAGAGATGCAGGTAGAGAGCCTGGAGGTAGGTGAGAGACAGAGGACCAGCAGACAGGAGGACAGGGGGCAGGAGAGCAGGCAGGTGGGAGAAGGGCAGGTAAAAAGATAGAAAGCAAGATGTTGGGGCAACAGTCAGGGACCAGAGCTGGTGACAGGTAGCAGCAGGAGGCCCTCAGAGCTTGTCCTTGGCCTCACCAGTATTATTGGAACTTCTTGAGATGCAGGTGGATCCCACTCATGGGCTTCAGCACAAAGTGTGCCAAGGGGAAAGGAACCTGGTGGGATCTGGCAGCAGCTCAGAGTGGAGCAGGGTCAGGGCCACAGCCACCTTCATTCACCTCATTCATGGAAAATTGCTTCCAATGCCGTGCCTAGGTCAGGCAGGGACAGTGAAAGAGAAGTGGCCTCAGGCCCCATTCTGATCTGGACAGGCATTGGCCCCTAAGTCATAGCCTGGAGCTGGTCATGCAGGGGCTGCTTTATGGGGTCTAGCTAACGCCGTCTTTACAGGCCACTCAAACCTCTACTTCAGACCATTGTTCGCAATCTCCAGACCTTTGACAAGGCCTCCCACATTTTTTTGTGCTAACCCTGATGCTATTTCTGCTCTGATGGGCATAAAATCTCTGTGAGCACACCATCGCACTCAGACGGACAGTGTCCAATCATACGAATCATCGAGAATTAATTATTGGATAATTCACTGCTCCACTAAGTTTCTAGTTTACCAGTGGGTAAAACATTTGTAGGGTCACATGGGTTGGGGGAGGGTACCACATTCCCAGGGATCACCATGTAGTGGGACATGGTGATCCCTGGGAATTCTCCATCTCAATCCTCCAAATTGGTGGGAAAGAGGAATTTTTTGTCAACCTTCAGTCCCCCTCACCTGCACTTCTGGGGTCTCCCTGACTCCCCTTCCCAAACGCTCATACACCATTCCCTTCAGCAGGTTGGAGAGTGTCCAAATGGCTCAGCTCCCTCCACATCTGCTGTGAACTGCTGCCTCAACCACATCTTGTCTCTCCAGTCCCCCTTCCTAGCTCAGCTCCTGCTATGGGAATCACTGAAATTGCCCTCCCTTCACCTCTGCCTGAATATCCTCACCATTCAGACCAGTGGCCAGCTGGCTCTCACCTCTCTGCTGCCTGTCCCTCTCCCTCCCAGGCCCCTAAGCTGCCATCCCTGCTTTATTCAAGGACACCATTATGTTTTGGATATGGGGTATCCCCCAGAAGCTCATGTGTGTGTGTGTGTGTGTGTGTGTGAGGCAATGCAAGAAGATTTAGAGGAGAAATGATAGGGTTTTGAGAGCCTTAACCCAATCAGTGGATTAATCCCATGACAGTATTAACTGAGTGGTAACTGAAGGCAGGTAGGATGTGGCTGGAGGAGGTGGGCATTGAGAGCATGCCTTTGGGGTAAATATTTGTATCTGGTGAGTGGAGTCTCTCTCTGTTTCCTGATCATCATGTGAGCCACTTCTCTCACCGTACTCTTCAGCCATGATGTTCAGCCTCCTCCCAAGCCCCAAGGAATGGAGCCAGCTATCTACGGAGGAGACCTCTGAAACCGTGAGCACTGAAGTAAACATTTTTCTTGTCAGGTCTTTTAGTCACAGCAGCAAAAAGGTGATTAAAATAGACACACCACAGTCCAGGGCCTCCAACAGTGCCCGAGACATAAAACCTTCCATATGCTTCTCAGTGAGTGAATGGAGACTAGAAAAAAATGAAGAAAGGAATCATGTCTGTCTCAAATGTTGGTGTCTCATCCTATACAACACCCTTCTACTTTTGTTGCTGAACTTGGATAGAATCCTGTATCTCTGTGTTTCTATCTTTGAGCACAATATAGCATAGAAAAACATTCACTTAATTTCTTTTGTGTGTGAATTAATTTAGTTGAACTTCAAAAATAAATTGGAATGCAGTGGAAAAATGAAGGATAAGCATTTCTAGCTAGTAATTGAGCTAATATTCTCCTGCCCTCAAATGGTAGCACCCATGATTTATAGTTAATGTCTAAGAGGTAGTTCTCAACCCCAGGAAAAACTTTATCCTAGAGAGATGGATTCTCTAGGATAAAGATAAACCATTTAATACTGGTTCTGTGAAGGTTGGCTTGAAATTGTAGAATTCACAGAATTATTGACTTCTATTAATTATTTACTAGGTTCATGGTAATGTGTATTTCTCAGGCTGATTCTTGCAGCCTTGGTGGGTTTTCTCAGCAGCTCTTTTGAACTGGTCCTATCCAGCTCAACAACTATTTCAGGTGTATTTGGGAGTACACATGACGTGTGCTCTGTGTCAACTAAATAATGGGTTTCTCCAGAGGCAGTTTCGCATCCTCATTCTTACCAGTGTTCTACTAGGTGGGCCATGACACTATGGCGTAGAGATCCCTCTCCACATGCAGAATTTTGCTGACTAGGAAAGTAGATCTATGTAATGAGTAACATGCAGTGAAATATTTTTTGAGCCAGAAGCTAAAACTGTGAGACAACATTCACTGGTGTTCAACCTTCTACAATGGGCTGAAAACTCTCACATGCATGGCTTCGGTAATAGGACCAGAAAGGCCTGTATGATTCTTCTAAATATATGGAAATATTTCAATGATAAATTGTAGTGGCCAACCAGGGAATTAAACAGAAAAGGTGGTGGGCTACATTGACAAAGTAGGAAAAGAGAGAAATCCATCCTTTATGACATCTGTAAATTGATAAAAAGAAACACAGGAAGATTAGTTTACATGACAAAAACTCATTCTGAAAATCCATACTCCAGCAGTGAGGAAAAACACCAAAATATCCTGAAATTTGAATTGTTCACTGACATTGATTTTAGATGACCATTGGAAAGGGCGGGTGGAACAAACTCTCCATGGTAGGCCCTGGAATGCTACTTTGGTACTCAGAGACACCCACATGATGCCTGCTTCCAGCAAACACCAACAATAGTGGCATACTAAAGATGTCACAAAGAAACACAAGGAATTATAGAAGGATGTGACCATAGACTCCCTGGTTCTCCATCTCATCCTGCGTGACCACATGGAGGACACCTCACCTTAATCCTCCTGAGAAGGCGGGAAAGAGGGGCTGGGTCTAGCAGAATCAGATGCAAAAGGAGAAGGGTTAAACATCTGCAGGGAGAGCACTAAGGCCAGGACAGGTAGGGGGTCAAGTCCCTGCTTTCAACCCATGAAGGCACAGAATGCCCAGAGGTGGGAGAAGGAGGAAGTGTTGGTCCCAGAGAATTCCTCTCCTACCTTCTTCCCAGGGTCCTCTTATCTCTGGCTTTGGCCATGCCTTTGGGTTGTGGTGAAGGGTGTCAGTGAAAGAGTGTGACTGTGATACTTGTGAAGCAGATAGGAGACAGTGAGAGACGGATTGGCCTCTCAGCCAGCAGGAGACCTGCACAGAGAAAGAGCCTGGGACCATAAATCATCATCATCTTGATCAAGGTGGTCCTGTTAGAGGGAGACCGGCTGGGTTTGGCAAAACACCTTGGAATGGAAAAGGAACAGAAAACTACCAACTCAGGAATGAAAAGGAAGCAATTATCAGAGCCTTCTGGACTGTGCTAATTAAAAAGACAATGCACATTCATCAAATGCCTTCCAAGAGATTTTGGAGAATGTACATGAACTTACCCCAATACTCAGGAGCACCCTCCAAAGAAGACATTATTCATTCTCACTTTTCAAATGAGATCCTTGAGTCTCAGAAAATTAATCATTCTGTGTAAGTTTGCACAGCTAGAATGTGGCAGGACTGAGAACATACGCAATGGTGAATGTTTCAACTGGTGGCTTCCTCCCACAGCAAGGGTGTCATCTCCGGTCATCAGGGCTCTTCAGAGACTGCACCACATCGGACTCACGACACAGGACTTCCTGATCCCCCTCATTTCACTTGACACCATAAGGAAGGCCCACTTCCCTTTCTGCCCTTGCTTGTTTCTCTCTCTATCCTCCACCTCTTCAGGAATGAAATGTTAGGATAAAGTTTTGGGGACAGATACATAGGTAAACATTCATTTGCTGAGCTTTGGCTGAAGTAAAGCTCAGTCTTTCATAAGACGCATCCTAATTTCAAAGTAAGACTCCTTTGCCATATCAATAAAGGGAGACCCAGCGAGTTTCAGAACTGGTAAAGCACATTCAAATCCTCCTTGGTCCCTTGGGAGAGTCTAGGTGAGTGAGTCTGGGAAGCACATATTTTGGGGTAAGGAACATCCATCAGGGAAGGTGACAGGTTTTGCTAAGTTCTCGGCTCACAGCTGGTACTGATGGATGGAGCCTCAGGGCCTCCTTGATGCACATGATGGCCTAGGGTATCTGGCCCAGGTAGTCACTGAAGTGAAGGCCATCCTGAGGGCCTGGGCAGATCAGCAGCTTGCCCCTACCAGAGGCAGGGCTCTCCCACCTCTTGAGCTCTCACTCACCAGGTGATGGAGGCTCCGTCCCCCAGGAGGCTCTGGACCTCCTCCCTGCACTTCTGCTGATGCTCAGGGTGTGTGGCCAGAGCATAGAAGATCCAGCAGATAGCACTGGCTGTGGTGTCATGGCCCTCAAACATGAAGGTGTCCACCTCGGCACGCAGGTCCTCATCAGACAGGCTGCTCCCATTCTCCATCTGGGGAGTGTATGGCTGAGAGAGCAGGGTTTGTCCCTCCCATTGCTCCTGGGCAAAGCCTCAGGCTTCTTTCCTACATACTCACTTTGGTGAGCAGGAGGATGTCCTGGAAATCCAACCCCCTCTTCCTCCAGCTCTCCCTTGTCCTGCAGCTGAGCCTCTGCCTGATCACTTGCTCTGTCCCAGGACAGCAGTTACCAAGCAGAGCAGACAGCAAACTGCCAATAGGTGCATGTAGCCACTGTCATAATCTGGGTGCCCTGTAGAGCTCAAGATGCTGGTGGGGGTAGGGGTGTGGGCAGGGTGGGAATCCAACCACATCTGATGCAGGTGAGACCTCCACTCAGGAGCACAATTCATGGAGCTCCTGTTGAATGTGCTGGGATGGATCTTATTCAACACCCCCAATACACTGGCACAAGTAATCCCCTATATAGCACCTGACACCCTATATAATCTGGACTCACAAACAGTCAACTAGGGAATTATGCCAAATGAGTATACCCAGCCCCTGCACACACAGGGGGGCCGGCTCTGCCTGAGGGATCGTGGCCAGCTCATTTTAGCTGAGTCTGTTAAAGGAGAGAAAACAGAAGGAGGGGACAAAAGCTGTGTGCTCATAGGCCACTGGAGGTCAGTTTATAGATCCTCTCATTACCATAAAAGGCATTCCTCACATGGGAAAGGCCAATTAATCCCAAGAAGGGAGGCAGAACATACTAGAAATGGGAAGGTCTAACTGGGAGGCCTTATGGGTTCTGGGTGAAGATTCACTAAAACTTCTGTCTTACAGCTCCTGTGACCTGCAGGCCTTTGAAGGATGACATAGCAGCCAGGCTTTCATCCATGTTAGGGATCAGGGATCTGTGGCTGGGACAGGGTGGATCTGGTCAGAAATTAGAGCTTGACTTAAGGCATGGGTCAAAATCTCACTTTTGTCACAGATCCTTGTGTTTATATATATATATATATATATATATATATATATATATATATATATATATATATATAATGAACAATGGCTTAGTTATTTCATTACGTAAACAGGGGAAAATTAGAGGTTTCTTTTTTTATTGGTTGTTCAAAACACTACAAAGCTCTTGACATATCATATTTCATACATTAGATTCAAGTGGGTTATGAACTCCCATTTTTACCCCAATCACATCAGTTACACATCCACATTTTTACATAATGCCCTATTAGTAACTGTTGTATTCTGCTACCTTTCCTATCCTCTACTATCCCCCCTCCCCTCCCCTCCCATCTTCTCTCTCTACCCCATCTACTGTAATTCATTTCTCTCCTTGTTTTTTTTTCCCATTCCCCTCACAACCTCTTATATGTAATTTTGTATAGCAATGAGGGTCTCCCTCCATTTCCATGCAATTTCCCTTTTCTATTTCCCTCCCACCTCATGTCTCTGTTTAATGTTAATCTTTTCCTCCTGCTCTTCCTCCCTGCTCTATTCTTAGTTGCTCTCATTATATCAAAGAAGACATTTGGCATTTGTTTTTAGGGATTGGCTAGCTTCACTTAGCATAATCTGCTTTAATGCCATCCATTTCCCTGCAAATTCCATGATTTTGTCATTTTTTAGTGCTGCGTAATACTCCATTGTGTATAAACGCCACATTTTTTTATCCATTCATCTATTGAAGGGCATCTGGGTTGGTTGCACAGTCTAGCTATTGTGAATTGTGCTGCTATGAACATCAATGTGGCAGTATCCCTGTAGTACGCTCTTTTAAGGTCTTCAGGGAATAGTCCGAGAAGGGGAATAGCTGGGTCAAATGGTGGTTCCATTCCCAGCTTTCCCAGGAATCTCCATACTGCTTTCCAAATTGGCTGCACCAATTTGCAGTCCCACCAGCAATGTACAAGAGTACCCTTTTCCTCACATCCTGTACCCTTTTCCCCACATCCTGTACCCTTTTCCCCACATCCTTAGATGTGGTTTCAAACCAAAGTCCACATGGATATGAGGTTTGTTTTTCAGTTACAGGACAATGTACCTAATAGATTGCCTCAGACTGTTTTTCTAAAAAAGTGGGGAAAAGGCAAAAAAAAAAAATCCAGCTCACTCAGCTGTTTTACATGTCCAGTAAATATTATTGATATGCTAGGTTGTGTCCAGGGAGAATGACAAATCGATTTTTTTAGGTATTGATTAATGAATTGTCACTTTTTTTTCAAGACTTTCACAGACCCAGGACATGTTCTCCAAAGGGAAGAGATGAAAACTGCTGAGATGGGGTTTCACTCTCACCTGATCTCCCCAGTATCACCCTCAGGTAGTCAGGAAGCGCACTTTGCTCCCCAAGAACCACGGTGGGCAGGCACTTGGGAACCCATCTACCTATATTGTGGGAGGCCAACCTTACATGGGACTGAGTTACACTACCCTGCTGGGTGCTGAGGCTCTCAGACACAGAAATGTGGCGGAGCTTTCCCCACCCTTCTTGGGTGCGAGGGTCGGTGTCTCGTGCATGGGTGTGTCTTGCTACAGCCCCATGGGTGAAGCTAGGCTCACCTGTTCCTTTGTAATATAACCCTTTGCCCTGTTTAGGATAGAATCTTCCATGGAAGTGCCTTGCGTGTGTCCCCTTCTCTTACTGTGCCCTTGGGTGTGGCCTACCCAGGTGTCAGTCAACCTGCTGACAGTGGACATCATGAAGACAGACTCAGCCCCCTGAAACCTGACCCCTTGCCTCATTTAAAAAACTTCTCCTCAATAAAAGGGGTCAGCGCATGCTCTCGCTCTCTCTCTCTTTCTGCAGACCCTTAAGGTCAGAGAAGCCGTCACAGCGACCCCAAAGAAAAAGGTATTTGTGTCTCTTGCGTGGCTATTTTGTGCAGCCCAGTTAGCCCAGTTTAACTGGAGTGACCCCTGAGCCTTTTAGTCTTGAGAACAGAAATTAGGTGCCATATCAGAATGTATTGCAACTCCTGGTCCTCTTGGATTTGATATCAGTGGAAAGACAAATCTTTAAAAATCATCTTTTATTTCAAGGTTTGAGATTAGAGAGTAAAATGACCACAGGGACGTATTTCTGGATCTTTCAGCAGAAGTGAGGGACTTGGAGCTGTTTCTGCTGAACTGTGGGGGTCAGAGCCTCAGCTCTCTGCATGAGCTTCATATCCTCCACCTCCTCTTGAGTGTGGTCAGCACACAACCCCTTACAGAGCTTCTCTCCCTGCTGCCCCTTACTGAGCTCTGTGACCACGTCAGGGCTGGCAGAACAGGGAGTTGACCCTGTCCCCCTGCTGGCTCTCAGGCTGCTCTTTCCTCTTCTTCCTCTATGACTCCACACATCATGCCCAGCTCTGTTCTGGGCACTGAGGTTCTTGAGTTCAAGGAGCTCACCATGCACCTTAGGTGGGAAGAGAGCTAAACCTATCTCTTTTACGAGGCTATTCTAACATCAGTTCCCCTCACCTGCAGGACACTGTGCCACAATTCCCCTCATGTGTGCCCAGGACCTTTACTGTTTCAAAATCACCCATTTTGTAAATTCCTTCAGCCTTGGGCTAACCCAGCTAGTTGGTCTACTGTGGGGAGCCATTCTCACACGTGACTGGGCAACTCCCGGTTTGGGTGTGAGGCGCTCTGGCTAAACTGTGTCGCAGCTTTCCCGACCCTCTCCTGGTGCAAGAGCCTGTCCATGTGGGGATGTGCCTGAGCACTGACCCTGGGGCCAATCACTGACCCTAACCTTGGAGTGCTGCCCCCCTCAACCTTCTTTGGATGGAATTCTCCCCTGAATTTCTTGTTCCCCAATAAAAGGCGTTCTCTCTCTCTCTCTCTCTCTCTCTCTCTCTCTCTCTCTCTCTCTCTCTCTCTCTCTCTCTCTCTCTCTCTCCTGCTAGCCCTGAGTAATCCCTGCTGCCCTACCGGGTGGTTCGAGGTAGGAGTTCAGAGGGAGAGCCGTCTCTCGGACCTGGTCATAGAAAAAGGTAACTGAGTCTGTGTGTTTATTGCGATCTCGCTAGCTAGCTTTTATGCCAAGAACCTCTTTCATGAAACCAGTGCGCTGGTCGCATGGTGGAAGTCTACTCGACATTTTATCACAGAGCCTGGGGTTGGGTTCTTTGTCTCCCAAATTCAAAGAATGAAATCCACAGACACAAGGGCAAAGTAACAGGATTTATTAGAGTAATGTTAAGAAAGAAAGCAGATCTCCCAAAAGCAGAGGGGCCCTAAGAGAGGTATATTCTGAGTGGCCATTGTCTAGAAGTTTATATGAATCTACAGAGTTAAGGGAGCTAGCCCCCTACCAAATTTTGGGTAAGGTGCTCAGCAACCACAAGTTCTTCACGTGTTCATGGTCCCATCAGGTTATCATGGCCCTCTTTTTTGATGGGGCTCCAGGTACTGGATGGCAGATGTCTCGCTACCATTTTTTTTCCTGCTTATGCAGGAGTCAGCCTGACCTTGATGTGGCCTATCTTGTGTCTGTAGTCTCTCAGCTCTGCTGGGATTTTGAAGGAGTTCAAGTTTCCTCCCTCTTCATTTTAACTCTTTCTCCTGCCTCAACATCACCCACCCACCCTGGCAGAACAAGCTCTTTTCCTGTGTTCTGACACCTCCTACAATTCACATCCAATGTCACCACATACAACATATCCCACAGGGAAGGGAATTGCATCACACTGATATCCGTGCACCCAGGGAAGCACAGGACCAGGCACAGAGGACATCGTTGAGAGACTGGGGCAGGGAAACATCGGAAAGCCTGGTTCTTTGAGAACAGCTGAGAGAACTAGAAGTGCTCAGCCTGGAAAGAAAGAGACTTGGAAAGAATCAATCCCAGCCCTTCATAGGTGAAGTCAGGTCTTCTTGAGGAAGGAGTGTATGACAGAGCTGAGTAACAGCATGATAGAAAAGCCTCACCTGAGAGGTAAGATGGATACTCCTTGGAGGTTATGTGCTCCTCATGCCAAAGTCTGTCCTGTGGACTTGCTGCCCAGGCTTTAAGAGCCCCAAGCCTTCTACTCCCCTTACCCACCTTCCTATGCTCAAAGAGCCAGTTATGTTCAAAGAGCCAGTGGGTGGGGCCAAATAGGAAGTGTTGGCGGGCTTTGAGCGGCCTCACCTATGCAATTAGTGATGGGCTGCTTTGAACAGCAGCAGAAGCAGGCCAAGCAAGAAGGAGCCCAGAGATGATGTTCATGAATTTGGAAGGGCTCAATGCAGAGATGCTCATGGAGCAGCAGCTTCTGGGTCACTCACTGTACCCCAGTGTCACTGACTTCTGACCCCCACTGCTAATGATTTGGGGTGATTGTCCTACCTACCTGTGGGATAAGAAGGGTAAGGACCAAGCTCAACCTCAAAGTCCAGAGTTGATTAACCTTCTTGATCCACCTTGGGAGTCAGTGAGAGCAAAGCTTTAGCAGCTGACAGTGGTAATGCATGCACATACCCGCACGCATACACACATGCACACACACACACACACACACACACACACACACACACACACACACACTTCACTTTCTCTGTATTGTTCACAAATATTTAGTAAGTACCTATTATGTGCCAAGCAGGAGGCTAATTGATGGGGCGAACCTTTAAGAAAAACAAACAAAAGCCCCAACTTCAAGGAAATCTTAATCCAGATTACCAAATGTTCAGTGGGTGTGACCGCTTGTACCAGTACCATGATTTCAGTGATGAGAAACTGATTAGACAGGGTAAATGATGTGGTCAAGGGAAATGAGGCACTGAGAGTCCAAGATAATGTTAGAACCCTTCTTTGTTGGACTCCCAAAATCCCTGCTCCACCTGCTTCCAAAATGTTCCCTGGGTCTTTTCATATCTACTCATATGTAGCCAGGAGCTTATCCTCTCTGAGCCTCACTGACTTTTTTTCAAATTTTATTTACTTATTTATTCTAATTTGTTATACATGACAGCAGAATGCATTTCAATTCATAGTATACACATAGAGCACAATTTTTCATGTCTCTGGTTGTACACAAAGCAGAGTCCCACCACTCATGTCTTCATACATGTACTTGGGGTAATGATGTCCATCTCATTCCACTGTCTGTCCTAACCTACTACCTCCTCCCTTTCTCTCTCTCTCTTTTGCCCGATCTAAAGTTCTTCCATTCCGCCCATTCTTTCCCCACATCCCCATTATGGATCATCATCCCCATATCAGAGAAAACATTCAGCCTTTGGTTTTGGGGGATTGGCTTACTTCACTTAGCATCATATTCTCCAACTTCATCCATTTACCTGCAAATGCCATGATTTTATTCTCTTTTAATGCTGAATAGTATTCCATTGTGTATAAATACCACAGTTTATTTATCCATCCATTTACTAAAGGGTATCTAGAGTGGTTCCACAATTTAGCTATTGTGAATTATGCTGTGGTAAACATTATGTGGATGTGTTACTACAGTATGCTGTCTTTAAGTCCTTTGGGTATAGAATAAGGACTGGGATAGCTGGGTCAAATGGTAATTCCATTCCAAATTTTCCAAGAAATCTCCATACTGCTTTCCAGATTGGTTGCACCAATTTACAGTCCCAACAGCAATGTATGAGTGTGCCTTTCTCCCCACATCCTCGCCAGCACTTATTGTTTATAGTCTCAATAGCTGCCATTGTGACTGGAGTGAGACAAAATCTTAGAGTAGTTTGGATTTGTATTTCTCTAGTTGCTAGAGATGTTAAAGTTTTTTTTTTTTTGATTGATTGGATATCCTCTTCTGAGAACTGTCTGTTCAGTTCATTGGCCCATTTATTGATTGTGTTATTTGATTTTTGATGTTAAGATTTTTGAGTTCTTTATATATTTAGAGATTAGTGCTGTATCTGATATTTGTATGGTAAAAATTTGTTCCCATTCTGTAGGCTCTCTATTCACCTCTTTGGCTGAGAGAAAGTATTTTAGTTTGAATCCACCCCATCTATTGATTCTTGATTTTAATTCTTGCTCTATAGTCTTATTAAGAACGCCAGGGCCTAATCCAACCTGGTGAAGATTTGGGCCTACTTTTTCTTTTATTAGGCACAGGGTCTCTCATTTAATTCCTAGGTCCTTGATCCAACTTGAGTTGAGTTTTGCGCATGGTGAGAGATAGGGGCTTAATTTCATTTTGTTGCATATGGATTTCCAGTTTTCCCAGCACTGTTTGTAGAAGAGACTATCCTTTCTCCAATATATGTTTTTGGCACCTTTGTCTAATATAAGATAATTGTAATTACGTGGGTTAGTCTCTGTGTCCTCTACTCTGTACCATTGGTCTACCAGTCCATTTTGGTGCCAATACCATGCTGTCTTTGTTACTATTGCTCAGTAGTATAGTTTAAAGTCTGGTATAGTGATGTTACCTGCTTCACTCTTCTTGCTAAGGATTGCCTTAGCTATTCTGGGTCTCTTATTTTTCCAGATGAATTTCATGACTGCTTTTTCTATTTCTATGAGGAATATCATTGGAATTTTGATTGGGACTTCATTGAATCTGTATAGTGCTTTGGTAGTATAGTCACTTTGACAATATTAATTCTGCATATCCAAGAACAAGGGAAATCTTTCCAACTTCTAAGATCTTCTTTAATTTCTTTCTTGAGTATTCTGTAGTTTTCATTGCAGAGGTCTTTCACCCCTTTCATTAAGTTGATTCCCAACTATTTTCAATTTTTTGAGGCTATTGTAAATGGGATAGTTTTCCTAGTTTCTCTTTCTGAAGATTTGTCACTGATGTACAGAAATGCCTTTGATTTATGAGTGTTGTTTTTATATCCTGCTACTTTGCCAAATTCATTTATTAGTTCTAGAAGTGTTCTGGTGGAATTTTGCGGGGAGGTCTTCTAAGTTATTGAATCATATTGTAGGGAAATAGTGCTAATTTGAGTTCTTTTTCTATTCATATCTCTTTAATTTCTTTCATCTGTCTAATTGCTCTGGCTAGTGTTTCAAGAATTATGTTAAATAAAAGTGGTGAAAGAAGACATTCCTGTCTTGTTCCTGTTTTTTTAGAAGTAATGCTTTCAATTTTTCTCCATTTAGAATGATATTGACCTGGGGCTTAGCACAGATAGCTTTTATGATGTTGAAATATGTTTCCATTATCTCTAGTTTTTTCTATTGTTTCAAACATTAAGAGGTGCTGTATTTTGTCAAATGTTTTTTTATGCTTGTATTGAGATGATCATATGGTTCTTATCTTTAAGCTTATTAATGTGATGAATTACATTTATTGATTTTCATATGTTGAACCAACTTTGGATCCCTGGGATGAACCCACTTGATCATGGTACACTATATTTTTGATATGTTTTTGTATTTGATTTGCCAGAATTTTATTGAGAATTTTTGCATCTATTTTCATTAGAGATATTGATCTGAAGTTTTCTTTCTTTGATGTGTCTTTGACTGATTTTGGAATCAGGGTGACATTGGCCTCATAGAGTGAGTTTGGAAGTGCTCCTTCTTTTTCTATCTCATGAAATAATTTCGGGAGTATTGATATTGATTCTTCTTTGGAGGTCTTATAGAACCCAGTTGTGTATCCATCTTGTCCTGGGCTTTTCTTGGTTGGTAGGCTTCTGATGGCATCTTCTATTTCATTGCTTGAAATTGATCTGTTTAAATTGTGTATCATCCTGATTGAGTTTGGGCAAATAATATGACTCAAGAAATTTGTCAGTGCCTTCAATATTCTCTGTTTTATTGGAGTAAAAATTTTCAAAATAATTTCTAATTATCTTCTGTATTTCTGTAGTGTCTAGCATGATATTTCCTTTTTCATCACAGATGTTAGTAATTTAAGCTTTCTCTCTCCCTCTCTTCATTAGCATGGCTAAGGGTTTATCAATTTTATTTATTTTCTTCAAAGAACCAACTTTTTGTTTTGTCAATTTTTTGAATTGTTTCTTTTGTTTCAATGTCATTGATTTCAGCTCTGATTTTAATTATTTTCTGTCTTCTACTGCTTTTGGTGTTGATTTGTTTTTCTTTTTCTAGGGCTTTGAGATGTAATGTTAGGTCATTTATTTGTTGACATTTTCTTTTTTCGGGGGGTTTCTTTTTTAATTTTTTATTAGTTGCTCAAAACATTACAGTGATCTTGACATATCATACATTTGATTCAAATGAAAAATGAATTCTTTTTTTTTCCATATGTACACATTGCAGTATCACTTTGATTATGCAGCCACATTTATACAGAATACAACAGACACTAGTATGGCTGTTTGTATAAACATGACTTTTTCTTCTTTTAAGGAATGAGCTCCATGCAATGAACTTTCCTCTTAGAGCTGTTTTCATAGTATCTCTGAGATTTTGATATGTTGTATCAATGTTCTCATTTACCTCTAAGAATTTTTAGTCTCTTCTTTGATGTCTTTTGCAACTGATTTTTCATTCAATATATATTATTTAGTCTCCAGGTATTGGAGTAGCTTCAATTTTTATTTTATCATTGATTTCTAATTTTATTCTGTTGTAATCAGGTAGAATGCAGGGTATTATCTCTATTTCTTTGTATTTGCTAAATATTGCTTTGTGGAATAATATATGGTCTATTTTAGAGAAGGATCCATGTGCTGTTGAGTAGAAAGTGTATTTGCTCATTGAAGGATGAAATATTCTATGTTTGTTGGTTAAATCTAAATTATTGATTATATTATTGAGTTCTATAGTTTCTTTGTTTAGCTTTTCTTTGGAAGATGCATACAGTGGTGAGTGAGGAGTGTTAAAGTCACCCAGAATTATTGCGTTGTGGTCTATTTGACTCTTGAACTTGAGAAGAGTTTGTTTGATGAATGTAGATGCTCCAATTAGGGGAGTGTATATATTTATAATTGTTAAGTCCTGTTGGTGTATGGTTCCCTTGAGCAGTATGAAATGTCCTTCTTTATCCACTTTGATTACCTTTGGCTTGAAATGTACTTTATTTGATATGAGGATGGAAATCTCTGATTGTTTCTGGAGTCCATGTGAGTAGTCTGATTTTTCCCAACCTTTCACCTTCAGTCTGTGGATGTCTTTTCCTATGAGATGAGTCTCTTGAAGGCAGAATATTATTGGGTCTTTTTTAAAAATCCAATCTGCCAGTCTATGTCTTTTGATTGGTGAGTTTAGGCCATTAACATTCAAGGTTATTATTAAGACATGATTATATTCCCAGTCATTTTTGTTTATTTTTGGTATTTAACTTGACTTGGTTTTTCTTTTGATTGGTTTTTCCTTTATTGTAATACCTCCCTTTGCTGATTTTCATTGTTGTTTTTCATTTCCTCCTCATGAAATATTTTGCCAAGATGTTCTGTAGTGCAGGCTTTCTAGTTGCAAATTCTTTTAACTTTTGTTTATCATGGAAGGTTTTTATTTCATCACCAAAACTAAAGCTCAGTTTTGCTGGATATAAGATTCTTGGTTGGCATCCATTTTCTTTCAGAGCTTGTATATGTTGTTCCAGGATCTTCTAGCTTTCAGGGTCTGGGTTGAAAAATCTGCAGATACCCTAATTGGTTTACCCCTATATGTAATCTGATTTCTTTCTCTTGTGGCTTTTAAAATTCTCTCCATATTCTGTATGTTAGACATTTTTATTATAATGTTCGTTGGTGTGAATCTGCTGTGATTTTGTACATTTGGTGTCCTGTAAGCCTCTTGTATTTGATTTTCCACTTCATTCTTCATGTTTGGAAAACTTTATGATATCATTTCATTGAATAAATTGTTCATTCCTTTGGTTTGGAACTCTATGCTTTCCTCTATCCCAATAACTCTTAAATTTGGTCTTTTTATGTTATCCCATAATTCTAAGTATTCCACTTATGGTTTCTTATCATCCTCGGTGTGTGGTCTGCATTCTTTTCATGATTATATATTTTGTCTTTATTGTCTGAGGTCCTGTCTTCCAAGTGATCTAATCTTTTGGTGATGCTTTCTATTGAGCTTTTAATTTAGCTTTTTGTTTCTTTCATTTCAAGGATTTCTGTTTGGTACTTTTTCAGAACCTCTATTTCCTTATTGAAGTAATCTTTTGCTTCCTTATTTGCTTATGTAGCTCTTTATTGAAATGATATTTTGCTGCCTATATTTGCTCTCTTATATCATTTTTTAACTCACAGAACATTTTAATTATATACATCCTGAACTCCTTCTCTGTCATTTCTTCTTTTGTGCTGGCCATGCATTTTAATAATGTAATATCTGGGATTGTTGGGGGGCACTTTCTTCCTTTGTTTTTTCATATTCTTTGTATGTCTTCCCTTCTAGGACTGTGGATCTGAGGCATTATTGTTTTTACCCTATATGCTTGTATGTCCCTGAAGGTTTCTAATACCTCTCCTTTAAGGGGGAGAACAATGTGAACAGATTCCAATACAAACAATATACAACTTTAAACCAAATAACTGCTTATTTAAGGTGTTTACAGTTTTGTCACAATATACAGAAATGATGAGTTCAACTATTATCTACAATATAAACAGTAGGGGTTGCAAAAGGGTCTACAGTTTCTGATGGTGAACAAAAAACCAAGGGTGAGGTGTAGGATGAGATGTTAAGGGGGTAGGGGGTGAGGATATAGAGTAATTAAAGATCTTAGAAAGTGTGAAATAGAATCTATAATCTAAGAAACTGGTTAGTAGCAGGAGAAGAGAGAGAAAGTAATTTTGGAGAGATAATTAAGTGGCCAGACAGTACAGTAAAAAAACAAACAGACAAACATGAATATTATGAAAAGTAAAAATAGGAGATAAAAGAATATAGAGCACCACTGTAATATATTATTCAGACAGCCCAATTCTCAGTAGCCTAATTATTGAAAAGTACTTGGTTTCACAAATGTTGGGGGTGTGAGGGCGGGAGAAGAGAGAGAGAAAAAAAATCTTGAAGAAAAACACAAGGATAGCTTTTGTTGGAGATCAGTATCTTTCCAGCTTCCCTTCTCATCCAATAGGTGGGGTTGTCAGTTACTTGCTGCTATCTCCTCCTTGAGGATGGTGAAGGTTATTAGAATGGGAGGTTTGGTCTTGGGGGTGTGAGTCCTGGAGGTGGTGTATAGTACTTGCTAACCCAATGGGAGACTCTGGGGTGGGTCTGCTGGTTGGCATCTGGTCCAAGCCCTGGGGCTGGGTCCTGGGATGGGTCTGTCCTCAGTGTCTTCTTTTGCAAGATGAAATAACAATCCTTTCCCCAAATATCCTATAGGATTTCTCATTCAACTAATATTTCCTGACCTCACAGTCTAGTAGCTAAAATTAGAAAGGTACATCAGTACAAAAAAATAGTGTACAGTTGTACTGGACAAATGGAATGTTCACCAAGAAAAGAGAAATCTTCAAAGAAATAGAGGCTCAAAAGATTAATAGGTGTTTATCAAGTGAGGAATGCTGGGTAGGGAAAGGACACAGAGATCATAAAAGAGCAGCAGTTAACATGCTTATACCATCCTCATCCTCACTTTTGTCATGATTATTTCCCCCAAGATCTAATCAAATGCCCAGAATTCAATAAGTAAAACTTTAAAGATCTTTCAAGATGAATTCCTAGTATATCACTCTCCCAGGGCCATGAGTTTCCTCCTGACTGGTTCCATCACCCAGGTAAGCTCTTAACCTTCTTTGCCTTATCTAATGACAGGTTATTTATTATACAACCCAGGTGGCAAGAATTCTTTTCTTTCTCCCCTAAATCCTGGGCACTGCTGAGCAGTGGAATTCAACTACCTATATACCATCCCACCTAACTTTCCCCTGTTTTGTGGATATTTTCTGTCCTCAGAGACTCTTGGGCCATCACTCTGGTCTACTTGCCTTATCTCAGTTTTTCACCGACAACATGCGGGACTATAATGGGGAAAGGTCTGGAGTCAGAACCTAGTGTTTAATTGTGGCTGTTTTCTTCTCTCTCTGAATCCTGGGTTTGTTCTTACCATTTGGGGGGCTCATAATATGGTGATAGTTAACATTTAGTGAGCTGTTACTATGTACAGAGCACAGAATAAAGAACTTTACATGCTTTCTCTCACAAAAACCATACAAAATTATTTGTTTGTCTCTTTTACTCTCATGGTATAGATGGGAAATCCAAAGTAGAAAGAGGTCAGCTGCTCACCCAAGACCACCCAGCCAGTAAAAAGTACAGCCAAGATTCCAACCCAGGCAATCTGGCTCTAGAGAATTTACTGTTAAACATTGATGTAGGCCAGGTATGTATGTAGCTCAGTTTTAGAGCATGTGCTTAGCATTTGCAAAGCCCTGGGTTCGATGACCAACACTCCACAAAAAATATAAAGTAATAGAGGAAATGATTAGATTGAACCTCTATTCCATATGGCAGCAACAAATTTTCCAGAGAGTATTTCTTGTTTTTTATGTTTTATCCAACTTTTCTGAGTAGCAGGAAGATGTAACAGATTATCTACACCACATATTGGCACAAATGAAAGCTTCACTATCAAGGGAGTCTCCTAGAGAAGATGTATGACATACTAGGTGACTAGGTGCACATATTCATTGAAAATGATGTTTACAGAGAATTTGGAATGGAACCACCATTTGACCCAGCTAGTCCCCTCTCGGTCTATTCCCTAAAGACCTAAAAAGAGCATGCTACAGGGATACTGCTACATCGATATTCCTAGCAGCACAATTCACAATAGCAAGACTGTGGAACCAACCTAGATGCCCTTCAATAGACGAATGGATAAAAAAAAATGTGGCATTTATACACAATGGAGTATTACTCTGCATTAAAAAATGACAAAATCATAGAATTTGCAGGGAAATGGATGGCATTAGAGCAGATTATGCTAAGTGAAGCTAGCCAATCCCTAAAAAACAAATGCCAAATGTTTTCTTTGATATAAGGAGAGTAACTAAGAACAGAGTTGGAAGGAAGAGCAAGAGAAGAAGATTAACATTAAACAGGGACAAGAAGTGGGAGGGAAAGGGAGAGAGAAGGGAAATTGCATGGAAATGGAAGGAGACCCTCATGGTTATACAAAATTACATACAAGAGGAAGTGAGGGGAAAGGGGAAAAAAACAAGGGGGAGAAATGAATTACAGTAGATGGGGTAGAGAGAGAAGATGCGAAAGGAGGGGAGGGGAGGGGGGATAGTAGAGGATAGGAAAGGCAGCAGAATACAACAGACACTAGTATAGCAATATGTAAAACTGTAGATGTGTAACCGATGTGAGGCTGCAATCTGTATCCGGGGTAAAAATGGGAGTTCATAACCCACTTGAATCAAAGTGTGAAATATGATATGTCAAGAACTATGTAATGTTTTGAACAACCAACAATAAAAATTTAAAAAAAAAGAAACAAGATACAAGTCATTTGACACTTGTAGACTGTACAGTGTCATGTGGAATGAGGCCAAATGATTAACCTGTAGGGGCTGTTGCAGCTGACCCCCATTGCCCATCCATGATAGAAGTATGGCACCACTGTGTAGCTCCTCCACCCACTCAGCCCACCATTGTCCATCAGAGAATGTACAAAAGCCCCAAAGCAGGATTCTTTCATGGAAAGCTGACAACACTGAAGAAAAATCACAAACCTCATAGGTCTCTGGAGGTGATGGGCAGGATTGGAAGAATGTTCAAGAAACTAAGACGACAGGGAAAACAGCACAGAGTTCTGAGTTTGGGGTGATAAAAGATAAAAGGAGAGGGGTTTAAAAACCAGTTGCTAGAGTGTGTGTTTGAGCCTCCTGGACCAAAGAGGGGCCTCCTAGAGAGTTATGTGTGTCCTATTGTGTGTCTGATCTTACTTTACCCCCATACCATCCTTTCCTCCTCAAGGATGCAAAGCTGGCAAAGCAGGAGGTTCAACATTGGGCTCAAGTTAGAGAGATGAGCTAGAGCAAGAGTATCAGGGACTCAGGGCTGAGAAATCTGCTCCTTCAACGAGCCCCTTCTTATTGGGGTATGTGCTATGACTCACCTGCCTAGAAAGATGAAACTACCCTGGAGGTAAAAGAGAGCCGAAGTTACTTTCAAGTCAAGTGAGCATTGACCACTCCACAGTGTGGTGGTCTCCATCCAGCCTGGCTTTGAAATGGTACTCACCGTTCAGGGGTGAAGAGCGGGTCTGAGCCATGTCGGATGTACTGAGTACAGTGGAACACCCTGTAGGCCAGTCCTGCCAGAAAGTCTCGCGGGCTCAGGTAACCAGCCACCGGCCTCACCGTGAAGCCAGACCTCTCTAAAGAGACAAGAGGAAAGCCAACTAATTATTAATTTGACATGGCCTGAGGGCCCATACAGGGGTTCCTATTATTTATAAGGATGTTCTAGAAACAAAGTAATCAAGATTCTAAACTTTTGACTACTGAATGACATATCCTGTTAACAACTCTCATGTTTGGGACTTCTGGTGACTAAAATTCTCTCACAAATTATGATTCCCACAGGAATAAGACCTGCCTTAAGAGGGAAAGGTAAAAAACTGAAGTTTAAAAAAAAATGTGTGTATATATACACATACATATAAAGGGATTTCAATTCAGAAGTCAAATTAGGAGAAGAAATCCCAAAGACACAGGAAAGGATTAAAATCTCAAGTGATGGTTATCAAACATTTCCTTGTATCTTTCTAAAAGCCCCCCCTGGGGATTCCCTCTGCCCTTTGCTTGTGTTCCAAGGCATACAGCAAGGCACCCTTCACTAGCATCTAGGGATCAGTTCATACTGCAACTTCCTATGTGGATACCTCTCACTCCTTCATCCTGTATTGATGTTTTATGTGATACTATATTAATTACTAGGATTTAAAGAGGTACTCTGGAGCTCTACATGCTATATTTATGGTAAGAGAAATAAAATAAGAGCACAATAAAATCTGTAAAATTTTTAAAAAGAGAGAATTTGGAAGGATATGGGTATAACTTATAAAAAATAACAAATAATATAGAACTTTATGTAGAGTATGAGCTAATATCTTGGGGAAATTGTGCTTGCTATTGTCAAGACTTATTAACAAATAAACATCTTCCCACCTTTCTGGTGAAAGGTTAATAAAATAGGTACTTGTCACTCTGTTTTTCTATATGCTTAACAAAACACTGTTGAAATCTTAAGAACTGTTTGCTAATCTTGTTCTCAGAATGTGCTGTCCTCAACTGTGAACTGTTTGTTAATCTTGTTCCCAGAATGAGCTGTCCCCAACTGCCAAACTACAAAATGTAACTTCTCTCCCTGCCCTCTCCAAGGAAAGTATATAAGCTCTGCTTAAGCTGTTCTCAGGGCTCTATCTCTCTTTGCTCTATTCAAGTGAGCACTGAGCCCCAGCATGCTGGTCCCGAAATAAACCCTTTGCTGTTGCATGAGGCAGTCTCTTGGTGGTCTCTTCCTCCAACATTTCGCTGGTCCCTTACACTGGTACCCAGACACGTCCACCAAAGACCCCTGGAAGATTGTAACTAGGTATTATGTGTCTTTATGTTTCCCATAGCATGGAGAAGCAGCTGTGCCTATTGATGCTGATCAAAAACTACTTGCCAACTTGTATAATGAGGAGTTGCTGGTCAAGATTTTCTCCCATTTTGTAGGCTTTCTCTTCACACTCTTAATAATTTCCTTAAATGTGCAGAGGCTTCCTAGTTTAGTGGCATCCCACTTGTTGATTGTTGGTTTTATTTCTTGTGCTTCACCTTCAAAAATTCTTGCATCATCTCATACAGAAGCTTTCATAAGACACCTCATATCTAAACCATAACACCATAATATTCACCTATATAACATTCAATGGTTTGGACATATTATGTAATTCGTTTTTATTGTTGAATACATGTAATATAAGATTTTAAACTTTAACCAGAGTACAATTCAGTGGCACAAATTATATTCACAATTTTGTGTAATCATTGCTTCTTACTTTAAAACCTTTTTAATAACTCAACTAGGAAATTTATAATCATTAAGCAAAAACTCCTCACTGCCACCTCAAGGTGAGGCTTAACTCCTCTACTCCCTGGTAATCTCCACTATACTTTTCTTCTTAAAGTTCAATATAGCAGTATTTGAGCAACTTAGGGTAAATATTGAACAAATAAACCTCAAGATCAAACATACTTTTAACTCTATGAATTTCTATATGCTAGCTACCACTGTATGTCAGTACTGGAAAAAAAAAGGAGTACAATAAGACCCATGTCCCTAAAGTGCCCCCTCTCCATTCCCAAAAACCTGGAAAAGTTACAGTGAGAGCAAGTCTGGGATGGAATGTCCAGATAAATATTATTTTGAAGGGCACTGACTTGCTCTTATGTATGCTAGAAGTGAGGCACATTAGTGCTGGTTTAGTCAGCTTTTTCACTGCTATGACTAAGACCTGACAGAACAATTGTAGAGCAGGAAAAGTTTATTTGAGAGCTCAGGGTTTCAGAAGTCTCATTCCATAGACAGCTGGCTCCATCCCTCAGGGCTTAAGGGGAGGATGAACATAATGGAGGAAGAGTGTGGTGGAGGGAAGCAGCTCACATGATAATCAGAAAACAGAAAGAGACTGCACTCACCAGATACAAAACTTACACTCCAAAGGCACCCCACAATGCCCACCTCCTCCAGCCACATTCTACCTGCCTTCAGTTACCACTCAGTTAATCTTATCATGGGATTAATTCATTGATTGGGTTAAGGTTTTCATAACTGAATCATTTCTCCTCTAAACCTTTTTGCATTATTTCACACATGAGTTTTGGGGGGACACCTGACATCCAAAGTGTTGGGAGTCACCCTGGCTCCAAAGACTAACTTCCCCATCCCCCAAGAAGAGCCGTCCAGTGGTGAGCCCTGCTGGCTCACATGATCCTGCCGACCAGTGGTGAGCCCTGCTGGCTCACATGATTCTTACCCACCAATCAGACTAGCCCTGCTGGCTCACATGATCCTTACCCACCAATCAGACTAGCCCTGCTGGCTCACATGATCCTTACCCACCAATCAGACTAGCCCTGCTGGCTCACATGATCCTTACCCACCAATCAAAAAGCACCCCATGCCAACTGTCAAACCCTTCAACCATTAAACTGTCATAACTGTCAAACCACCCCCGGCTCTATAAATATGCAGAGCTGTTCCTCACTAAATGGGCATTTTCTCCGGCAGCAAGCCTTGATCGTTCTTTCACAAACCATAACAGTGCTCTCTGAAGAAAGCTGTTTTCTTGTATGCATGTCAAGTTCCCTGGGATGCTGGTTGCACAATGAAGCAAAGCAAATTAAGTTAATGATATCACTACCTCTGTAACCTACTAACTTAACCTACAAAACCTTGCTCCCTGTTGCAAAAGCACCACGGATAAGGAAGTCCTTGTTCAGCCAGTTGCCACTGGACAAAGAATCATGGGGGAATGGAAGCACAATTTTCTGATGAAGTACTGTTCATTCTACTGCTCCTAGACCTTCTGGTGAAGTACTTGTCCAGCATATTTCCCCTAGACTTTCTGGTTAAAAACACTTATCCAACCTGTTGCCACTGAATTTTCTCTGTAAGCATTTTTCAATAAACCTTATACCTCACATCCCATTTCTGGTGATCTTTCAGCAACCTCTCCCACTGCCCTAGCACAACAGGGCTATGGACAGTACACCATTTTTCACAGTTGGGGTGACTGAGGCTTAGAGAGATTGCTACTTGCCCAAGCACCACATGAGTCCAAGGGTTATGTTCTAGTCGCAGATGTGACACACTTGCAAACAATAGATCAGCAGCCTTTGATCTATAAACAAATCGAACACAAGGCAGTATAATACTCCAATTTCTCTCGTTCCCTTTCCCATTTAAGGATACTCTCTCTCTAACTTTCTTGCCACAAGGAAAGCTTAATGTAGGGCAGACAAGGCAGGAAAGCAAATTCCTTTCCATATTTTTGTTTTCCTAATGGCTAAGGTTTAGATCATGTGATCCCAACTCTGAGGAAATTTTTAATCAGATGAATTATAAAGCATTGTTTTTTTATGTAATTGATAATGATTATTTAAAATTATAATTATAATATTATAAAATTAGAATATTTCTAGAATTAAACTCTAATGCAAGTATGCAACTAAACACACCTGCATTTCTTCCTCTAACCTAATTATTTCAAGTGAATTAAAACCTATTGTTAAAAATGTGAAGATGGCAAGAAAAAACAAGTGACCCATCAGAACTATTACCAAAGTAATTAACACTTTGAATAAAATCATTAAAAAAGAAATTGAAAAAGTAATACTTCTGCAAATTTTCTGAGATTATTATAAATACAATACACATGTAAGTTTCCCAAGGTACAATCTTTTTTCTAAATTTTTTGTTCTTTTTAGTTATATATCACCATCTATCCAAGCTGGTGACCTGTGCTGGGTTCACAAAATCGGACTATTCCAAAAACTTAAGAAAATGATAAAGAAAGCTCTCAAACATATAGAAGTACCTTTTCAAAATCCGGGGATGACTCTGTGACCTTAGAGGTCCGTGGAAAGACAGCGAACCACTGGAATTCTTTATTCTTTTATAGGGGACACACAAGGGGAGGTTCCATGGAACATTCTATCCCAAAAAAAGGGCAAAGAGGTAGGATTACAAAGGAACAAGTGGGTGTAATTCAACCCCATCGGGTGACACCCACTCCTGGAGCCACACCTTCCTTATCTAAGAGGAGGTAAAGCCCAATGTATTGCAGGGTGCACTAACTGTTCAGCACCCCTTTATTCAGGACTTACAGGTGTGCACATAGCTTTTGTTGAGAGCAGCTCCTGACAGTCATACATGGTAGTGGAATGTATTTCGACATATCATACATACATGGAGTGTGACTTCCCTTTCTTGTGGTTGTACATGATGTGGAGTCACTCAGGTCATATATTCATACATGGACCCAGGAGAGCTATGTCCCATTCATCTATTGTCATTTCAATACCCATCTCCGCCTTCCCTTCATTCCAAAGTACATTCTTAATTAAATTTATTTTGACAATTTCCATCTTTGTATTTTAGCACAGTATCCTTCTCCATATTAAAATTTTAAGAACTACTGAAGCAACACAATGGGATGATGATATCTAGCGACTGTTCCAAATTTCTCCTCTGCTAGGGCACCCAATCTTCTGCCTGGGCAGAAGATGCCTTAAGATCCATTAAGAAAATTGAGGTCATCTGGCCTCAGTGATCTCATCTGTCCATCTCTCCTCCCATTATTCCTCTTATTCTTCCAATGTGTTGCTTTTCCCAACTTGGATCACTTCAAAACTACTTTTTTGTTGATTAAGGAGCAGAACAAAGTGATCAGTATCCCAACATGATACTTTCATACTAGTGCTTAGAACTCACAATGAAATTTCTGTGCCCCATCCTATTCATTTCATCCATTCTACTTGATGCCTTATTCACCTCCTGAAGGATTCCCTGGCCTTATACTTTCTCTCTTACTGACCTCTCTTAGAACCTGACAGTCTTTCTCTTGCCATTTTCCTTCAGAGCAAGCACCAAACTTCTTGTCTTGATGATAACCATCATTTTATTTATGTTTCTCACCCTGCTCTTCCTTGTGAATTAAACAACTTTATGAAATAACTTCTGTGTGCCATGCCAAACATGGGCTCTGAGAAAATCCAAGAAATGGGGAAAAACAACGTTTGAGCTGCCATACAGTTTTAAAACCTGATTAGAAAAATAAGTGGAAGCCTAGCACAGTGGTGAACACCTATAATCTCAGCTTCTCCAAAGCCTGGGGCAGGAGGATAGCAAGTTTGAGACCATCCTGGGCAGTTTAGTGAGACTTTCAATAATTTTTTTTTTAAAAATGCTGGGGATATAGCTCAGTGGTAGCACACTTGCCTAGTATGTGTGAAGCCCTAGTTTGATTCCTGATACTACAAAAAAAAGGAATACCAAAAAAAGAAAAGAATAAGATGAATATACAAAGAAATGCATTGTGAGTCTGCATTGGATTGCTGAAAATGGAAAGAATAACAAATAAATGAGAACATGAGTGAATGAAGTGCCAAATGAGAGGCATCAAAGTACACGCTTTAATTGTCCACAAGATAGATTCCCATGGGCTGGGTGGTTAGGGAAGTGTTTGAGGAAGAGGTAAGTCTTGAGGATCACTTGGAGACACGAGGAAGCCACACGAGGGCAGGTGGTAGGGATGTGGTTGGGGTTAGAGAAGACTGGCTCTTCTTGCTCTTCCTATCTCAGTGAATAGAGACAGATTTCCCTGGGCTTCTTCCCTGTCACACCCATGTCCAGTCACCCACTCCCATGAAAAACATACCCCAATATCTCTCCCACACATTCTGGCTTTTTGTCCCTCTGCACGCCCCAGTCCAGGCCACCATCATGTCTTATTGGAATACTGCAATAGCATTGGGACTGGTCTCCCTAGGTCCATTTGTACCACTGCCCTCCAATTTATTCTCATAAATGTTAAGGTCTCAGTACCTGGAGTTCGACAGCTTGGAGTCAAATACAGGTCCCATTTCATACCCTCTGATATCCTCGGGGCAAGTTCCACAATTTCTCTGTCTCTGTTTTCATATATGTAAAATGGGACAATAGTAATACCTATCTCAAATATTTATTATGAAGATTAAATAAGTTACTAGATATAATTTACTTTAGAATAGTTATTGATACATAGTAAGTACACACAAAAAAAAATTTTAGCTGATCTACTATCTAACCATGTCATTTCCCATTATAAATCCTATAGTCGATTCCCATTACTTAAGTAAGGTCCGAACTCCTTAAATGGGCCTCCTAAGTTACTGCAGTCTGACTTTTGCCCTATATGTAGTCTTAGCACCTATGCTACTTATTGAGACTTGAAAGTCCAGCTATGTTAAACAACACTCACAAGCCAGTTGACTTGGACTGTTTCATGCTCTGTTCACAAATTTTTTTCTGCCCTGTGGAACACCTTTTCCCATTTTGTTCACCTACAGGATACCTGTGGCATTTTAAGGAATAGCCCCACTAGAGTCTAAGCCACATGAGGGCAGGATCTTGTCTGTTTTACTCAGTGGTTAGGGCAATAAATGGCATGTGGTAATTGCTCAGTGAATATCTGCATAATACACAGATGAAAATATCTCCTTAGCTATGAAACGCTCCTGCATTCTCTCCTGCATCCTTTCACCTTGTTAGACAGCTTGGATTCTCCTTTGCCTGCCTTGAATATCAGTACCATTTATATGATGACTACCTTAAGAGTACATAAGCAGTCCCCATCTCCCCACTACCCTGAGTTCCCAGCATGTAGATATATGGGGTCTAAGACACAGTGAACATCCTACACGTCTACTAACTGAGCAAATGAGTGAATCTCTGGAATCCCACATTGGTAGGTAGCAATGCTGTCCTGGGAACCAGCACCACAAATGTCTAGATTTTTATCCCATGGTTCCATGTTCCAAAAAGAGTTTATCTCTAAAAACTTACTTATTATTGAGTGATAATATATTTCCATGTTTTAATGGATCAAAATTATGTGTTTCTGTGCTGAGTTATAACTTTGGTCAAAAGCTTGTTACCTTGCACTGCCATATTTGTAGATAAATGTATAATTTTCTGCAGATTTTGTACAGTATTGAGGTAGTTCCCTGATGCCACTAACCTCCTGTCTCTTGTTTGTCACATGGTAGAAGCCATAAGATGCACATTGGAAGAGGATGAAGGACTTCTTCTGGCAATCTCAGGGCATTGTTTTCATCAAGGGACGTGACTCATTATCTATATTGCTGGGACTTTTCATAATTCCCAGTCCCCTGAACTGTAGGCAAGGAAATTCAATTTAGTGGTAATTCAATTCAGTGCCAAGAGCAGTAAGGAGTCACTGCTCAGTTTTTGATGTTCAGAATAGGATTTTGAGTTGTAAATATTGAAAGCTGGTGTTTGTCAAGAATAAATAATTTTCAAAATTTATTTATCTTCCATTAGCATGTCCAGTTGGAGTAGCTTATAGATCTTCATTCTCAATAAGGGACAGAGTGAACAAGTAGAAAAAGTACATTTCCTATCACATTAAATGAAGATGGCAGGAAAAAGTACATCTCTTGCAGTAAGGTAAGGAAAGGCAGAGGTCAGGTATTTAGAGATAGGAGGGTTTCTTTTTCCCGTAGAGACTAAAATCCTACAAATGGAAGTTTGGATAGTATATTATATCAGCTTTCAGTTACTATAATGAAATTCCTGAGTCAAGTAACTTATAAAGAGAAAAGGACTATTGACTTACCATTCTGTAGTTTCCGGTCCAAGATCAGGTGGCCCCAATTCTTTGGGCCTCTGGTGAGTTGGCACATCATGGTTGAAATACATGGAAGAACATTAGCTGTGTTGGGAGTCAACCCGGCTCCAAAGACTAACTTCCCTATCCCCCAAGAAGAGCTGTCCAATGGTGAGCCCTGCTGGCTCACCTGATCCTTACCCACCAATCAGACTAGCCTTGCTGGCTCACCTGATCCTTACCCACCAATCAGACTAGCCCTGCTGGCTCACCTGATCCTTACCCACCAATCAGAAAGTACCCCATGCCAACTGACAAACAGCACCCCCCCCGCCTCTATAAATATGCAGATCTGTTCCTCAATAAACGGGCATTTTCTCCGATGGCAAGTCTTGATCATTCTTTCAGGCTGGGGTTGTGGCTCAGCGGTAGAGTGCTCACCTAGCATGTGTGAGGCCCTGGGTTAGAATCTCAGTACCACATAAAAATAAATAAATAAAATAAAGGTATTGTGCCCAATAACAACTAAAAAATAAATATTTTTTTAAAAAGAAATACATGGAAGAACAAACTGCTCACCTATGAACCAGAAAGCAAAGAAAAAGAAGAAGAGACAGGGTTCTACAATCTCCTCAAGGCATTCACCCAGTGACCTAAAGATCTTCTACTAGGCCCCACCTACTAAAGGTTCACAGCATCTCCCAATATTACAGCCTTGGAGACTAAGTCTTTAACACACAGATCTTTGTGGGACATTCAACTTCCAAACCATATCATTCCTCTCAATGTCTCTAAAGTTTCATATATATTTTGGGGTTCATATCTATCTTGGCTTCTTTATATGGATACTATCAACTGCACCCTCCTTGACCACACCTTTACACAATGCAAAATGCACTCTTTCTAACCCAAGAGTCCCTAAAATCTTCTATTACAGCAACGTCCAAAAGTCTGTCTAGGACTGGGGTTGTGTGTGGCTCAGATCATTTTTATGTGGTGATCCCCAGCACCACATACAAATGAAATAAAGATATTGTGTGACTACCTACAACTAAAAATAAATAAATATTTTTTAAAAGTCTGTCTAAAATCTCCTCTGAGACCTAAGGCAAAGTCAGCTATGAGTTCCTATATAAATAAAAAAGGAGTTTATATAATTCCAAATGCAATGCCCGTCCCACACAGGCACAAAGTAAATATTAACAAAGAATAGGAAAACAGGGCTGGGATTTTGGCTCAGCAAGAGAGTGCTTGCCTAGCACGGGCAGGACCCCGGTTCGATTCTCAGCACCACATAATAAATAAAGGCATTGTGTTGTGTCCATCTACAAAAAAGATTCTCTCTCTCTCTCTTTAAAAAAAAAAAAAAAGAATAGGAAAACAGTAAGGACAGATCAGACTCAAACAAGATTGAAATCTAGCAGGGCAAATATGAAATCCTAAAGCTCCCTGTCTAACATCCAAGGCACACTGTGACAGAAGGTGGGCTCCCAAAGGCTTGAACAGCCCCACCCCTGTAGCCTTGCTAGTTCCAACCCACATGGCCACGTTCTCAGGCGGGCTTTGCACACTGCCTGTAGCTTCCCTTTACAAGTGCCGCACGCCCTGGCACCTCCTCCTTCTTTGGTTCTCCATTACAGCTTTGGTTTTGTTTCTATGGCTCTATTACACATGGCCTTGTTGGGGACTGCTTGCAGGGACTCTGACCCCACAGCATACTGCCTTTTGGGAACATTAAACATCCGAACTATAGAAGATAGATAGAAGGAAAAGTTAAAAGCACAGATTTTTTACTTGCTTCCTTTGGGGGAAGGAACCAGAGTGACAATGGAGTGAAGGAGAGAGAAGACCTGAGCTAACACCTTCAAGCTTCTCATAGGCTACTTGTGTACACTGCAAAAAGTCACAGAGTAATCACTCCAAAAGAAAAGAGTGATTCTGGGTGGGAGAAATTGACCCTGGAGCAGAGGGGTTACTTCATCAACTGTGAAGGCCTCAGAGGGATTCACACCACCAGCAAGAGTCTGGGTGAGACCAGCTCTGACCCTGAGGACTAACTAGAAGTTCACCAGTCACACCCTGTATTGGCCAGTCAGCACAAGGAAGACAAAGACCAGACAAGGCTAAATATCATGAAGAAGAGAATATTCAGGACCCTGAGGTAGAACATTGATCACCATGTGGTCACATATACCCATCATGGTTTGGGCAAGAAGCAGGATACTAAGGTGTCTTGAGTTACCCAGAAGAAACTAAACCAGAAGATTCTCAGACACTGTCAAATATCAATGTCCAGAGCTGGGATTGTGGCTCAGTGGCAGAGCACTTGCTTTGCACATGTGAGACACTGGGTTCAATCCTCGCATAAGTAAATGAACAAATGAATAGATGATGGGCAACACCTACAAAGAAGGCTGAGAGGAAGGACAGAAACTGGGGCCTGTAAAATCCTTGTTCACCACCTAATAGGAAATAAATTCTAAAAACTCACACTTTGTAATTACAGTCATCTCTCAGTATTCATTGGGGATTGGTTCCAGGACCAACTCCCCAGGAAGGATACCAAAATTTACAGGTGCTCAAGTCTCTGGCATAGTATTTGCATATAACCTAACCACATCCTCCTGTATACTTTAAATGATCTCTGGGGCACTTGTAATACCTAATACAATATAAATGCTGTGTATATAATTGTTGTACTGCTTAGGAATAATGACAAGAGAAAAAGTCTGTACATGTTCAGTACTGATACAATTTTTTAAAAAATATTTTCAATCCACAGAGGATTTACTGTACATATATTATATCATATATTTGACATGTATCAGCAGACTCTTGCTTGTAGAAACTGGTTTCAGCATTGGTTGCAGCTGCAGTTGGACCCTGAATAATTCTGCACCCATCAGCTCATAGCTTAGGATCCAGGTATAAAGGACAGAAAAACAGAAGCACTGTGACGGCAAAGATGGTATTTTACTCACTGCTTTATCTCCAGCTTTGAGAACACTGATTCATGTGTTATAAGTGATCGATATTTGTTGAATGAATAGGTTTTCAACAAACTATGTTTAAAACCCTTGATCCACAAGATTTGGGCTTTAATTAGAATAAGATAAATTCCATGCATGTATAATTTTATCAAAATGGACTCTAATGTCTTCTGTAACTAAAACTTAAAATATAAAAATTTCACATAAAAATTCTCCAGAGTACTGAGAAGGAGTGAGAATATCTGGTAGTTGGTTAAAACATTCTAAAAGTCATTGAATGTTTCTTTAATTATTGTGCAACAAGCCACATTCTATGAAGGGCTGACTGTATTTAACAGTTGACTATTTTCTGTGCTCTTGAGGTTATTTCTTGCATCCAGGGCTGGCGACTTCATGGGCTGGGACCTAAACAGTACCCAGGACCCTAAACTTTGAAGGGCATTTGCTTGGTTTAAAGTTTTTCTGTTATCTTAAAATTAATAAAACTTTGATCCTACGTTTATTTTGAACTGAGAGCCATAAATTATGTAGTAAGCCCTGATTATATCTGAATGGTGGAAATACTATATGATGATGTATTGTTTTGTGTCTCTTTCCAATTCAGGATTCAGTGCCCTCATATCCACAGTATGAAACATTGTAGACGCTGGTACTAGTCACAAATTGGCGTGAGAAGCAATTGTAAAACATTCACCAGCACACTCTCTATAAGCCCACATTACATACATAAAATCATCATACACCTCCCTTCCCCCACTCCAGCGCCTGTAGCTTTAGATAGGATTCCAGAGTGGGAAGGAAGGTCTTTTTGCATAGCAGCTTATTATTTATTGATGACAAATAGAAAAAAACAATTAGCTCAGCCTAGGCGTTATTTCAAAATCTAAATTGGGATCTTCCATGAGTGAAATACCACACCCCAGAACAGTGAAAGAAATTCGCCTAAAGCAAGATGCGCATCAGTGGATAAAGGGTTAGGAATCAAGAACGCGCGCCTGCCTCCTCTCCCCCCGGCCTGAGCCGCCCCTCCCATCGCCCTTTCTCCTTCCCCGGGAAATGCAGGGCTGAGAGGCGACAGCCTGAGTGATGCTCGCCAGCTCTGGGCTGGTGAAAGCGCACGACCTCCCGGTCCCTGGAGCCTGCTAGTGTGTCTGGCGTGCGCAGAGCGATGGAGGCCTCCTGGCTGGAAACGCGATGGGCGCGGCCTTTATACCTGGCGTTCGTGTTCTGCCTGGCCCTGGGACTCCTGCAGGCCATCAAACTCTACCTACGAAGGCAGCGACTGCTGCGGGACCTCCGCGCCTTCCCGGCGCCTCCCACCCACTGGTTCTACGGGCACCAGAAGGTAGATGGAAGGGAAGGGGTCATAGGCGGGTGCCAGAGACAGCCTGCGGATGGCGAGGCGTCTGCTGCTTTTCCTACCTCCAGACCCTCGGTCCTGCACGGACCCCCCAGCTCAGCCTTGACACTCAGCACCTTTTCATTACTCTAGAGACTTCCAGCAGCCCCACAGGGAAAGGTCACTAGAGAAGAAACAGTGGGGGGTCGGGAGGGAGATTCTATGTATATATGTACTGTATTATAAAATGCCTTCCACATATATTGTTTAAAATAGTATGTTATTTTGTTTATAATAACTTATTATTATATACTTATTAATATAATTATTAATTATTAATATAATTATTATTATATACTTATTAATTGCATAAAATGTGCAACACTAAACACAATTGTTGGCACCCTTTAGTCCATTCTAACCAAAGAAAATTAACTTTCTTTTCCCAAGATTCTTGTGAAGCAGGGAGCTATCCCAGCCAACCTCTCAAGAAATATGATTGATTGAAATTTATCAAATAAAGAGGGAGACTGTTGCTTTTTGGTCTCTCCTGTTCTCTAAATATGCTCCCAGTCCTGATTTTTTTTTTAATTCAACCAATTTTGAGTGGCATTTGTGTGATAGATACTAGAATTACAAAAAACAAAATGGGTCCCTACCTTCAAGGGGCCCAAGTCAGGTACAGACTTAGGCCACCAAAAGAAATGAAAATACAAAGTAGAAAAAAAATGGATGTGTAACCGATGTGAACCTGCATTATGTATATAGGGTAAAAATGGGAGTTCATAATCCGCTTGAATCAAATGTATGAAATATGATATGTCAAGAACTTTGTAATGTTTTGAACAACTAATTAAAAAAAGAAAGAAAGAAAATACTTAGAGAGTGCTTCAGTGGAAGCTCATAGTCTTGGAGAATTCCTAGGAGAGGAAAGAATGTCTGTGAAGGGCTGTGCAGAATCTTAAAAGGATGGGTGGGGCATGTAGTGTTTTCATCTTCTAATGTCTTCTTTAGATTCTTTCTTTGGTGTTCTATATTATTTTGGTTATGTGAATCCTATTTACTGCTGATCTAAATGGTCCAGGCTGATTTTGACCCTTTTCTACTACAGCTCCCTCCCCTATAGTATAGCTAACTTCCTCAGTTTCCCATGTGCTTAGATTTTCAATATCTGTTATGCTTTTTGTGGAAATAGCTTTAATAGGGCTATCACACACATCTCAGTATTTTCAAATATTAAAATATACCAAATAATCTTTCAAGCCAAATGCTTTTCTGGAGGTATTTCTCCCACAGCCCTCTCCTCTCACTCCAATCCAGTTAGGCCTGGAACAACATAGCTGTTGTTCCAGGACCTCTTGTTGATGCTGTCCTGTGTCACATCTCATGTCTCCTGGACAGTATGGCTTCTTTTGTTTCCTATTTATTTCATCATTTTTATGGTTTGATTCTTGGGAATGAGTGAAGGATTTTTTGAGCTGTTAAATGGCCATAAACATTCTAATTTCAAACATGAATGGAATTAAGTTTGGCTAGGTATAGAATTCTTTAGAAATTATTTACTCTCAAGGCTGGCATTGTGGCTCAGTGGCAGAGCGCATGCCTAGCATGTGTGAGGCACTGGGTTCTATCCACAGACCACTTGAAAGTAAAATAAAGGCATTGTGTCTATCTACAACTTTAAAAAAAAAGAAAGAAAGAAATTGGTTATTCCCAAGCCAGGGGGGGTGGCTCACACCTGTAATCCCAGCAGCTGCAGAGGATGAGGCAGGAGGATCATGAGTTCAAAGCCAACCTTAGCAACTTAGCAAGGCCCTAAGCAACCAACAAGACCCTGTCTCTAAATAAAATATAGAAAAGGGCTGGGGATGTGGCTTGGCCCCCCTGGGTTCAATCCCTGGTACCAGAAGAAAAAAAGAAAAAAATTGTTTATTCTCAGAATTTTGAAAGTATTATTTCATTGTCTCTACCTTTCGAGATGACTATTGAAAATGCTAATAATTTTCTGATTAGTTTGTTTCAGGTTTTAATTGTATATGTTTAAGGTTAATAAAATGATGTTTTAATATATTTATCTTGATATGCATAAGAATAGTAAGGAGATTAATATAGTCAAACAAATTAGCATATCCATCATCTCATATAGTCACCCTCTCTCCTTTTCTTCCTCTTCTATCCCCTCCCAACTCCTTTTTCTTTTCCTTTAATTTTTTATTACTGCATTATAATCATGCATAATAGTGGGATTCATAGTGATATGTTTATACATGCCCGAAATTTGATCAATTTCATTCCACAGTACCTCCCTCTGCCTGATCCCTTTCTTCTACCCTAAGGGTCTTCCTCCTATTTTTATAAGATTTCCTCTCCACTCCAACCTCACCCCTCCCCCTTTTTTTCCTCTCTCTCTAGCTTCCACATGTGAGGGAAAAAAACAAACATATGGCCCTTGACTTCCTGAGTCTGGCTTATTTTACTTAACATAATGTTCTCTAGTTCCTTCTTATAAATGATATGATTTTATCTTACCTCATGGCTGAGTAACTCCATTGTGTATCTATATCATGTTCTTTATTCACTTGTCCATTGATGGACACTAAGGCTGCTTCCCTAACTTGGCTGTTGTGAATTGCAATGCTATAAATGTAAGTATGCAATTGTTAGTAGGACTGCAAATTAATACAACCACGCTGAAAAGCAGTATGGAGATTCCTCAAAAAACTAGGAATGGAACTACCATATAACCCAGCTATCCCAATTCTTAGTATTTAATCCAAAAGAACTAAAATCAGCATACTATAGTGATACAGCCACATCAATGTTTATAGCAACACAGTTCACAATAGCCAAATTATGGAACCTGTCCAAGATGCTGTCATAGACGAATGGATTAAGAAAATGTGATACACACACATACACACACGTTTTACTCAGCCATAAAAAAAGAATGAAATCATGGCATTTGCCAGTAAATGTATAGAATTAGAGAACATCATGCTAAGTGAAATAAGCCAGATTCAGAAAATCAAAGGTCAAAAGTTTTCTTTCACATAGGGAAGCTAGAACACCATAAGGGGGAAAAGGAAGGATCAGCTATCATAAGGATATGGGGAAGATCAGTGGAGAAGAAGAAGGAAATTGAGATGGAGGGAAGAAGGACTGGAAAGGAGAGGAAAATCAGAATAAACTTAACAAAGTCATGCTCTGTGCATGTATAAATATACCAAGTGAATTTCAAGTATAGTATAGTGTGTGTATATATATATATATACATATATATATATATATATAAGATAGAAAGATAGAAAGCAAACAATCAAAAATAAATAAACAAGGAAAATAGAGAAAGGGAGGATGGGAGGGAAAGTGGGGGAAACAAGGATTGAACTGGAGTAAATCAAATACCATGCTTGTATGATTTTGTCAAAATGAACACAACTACCATGTATAACTATAATGCTCAAAAAAATTGGAATACATTTGTACATATATATGGTATATATATGCACTTATTTCTATGTGTAGCTATAGTATGCTACTTTAATTATTTTGGATAAATATCAAGCAGTGGAACAGCTGGGTCATATGGTGGGTCTATTTCTAGTCTTTTGAGGAGCCTCCATAATAATTTCCTTAGTGTACATATTAATTTACACTCCCACCAACAAAATATAAGTGTTCTTTTTTACCACTTCCTCACCAGCAATTATTATTATTGGTATTCTTGATGATTGCAGTTCTAATGGAAGTGAGATGAAATTACAATAAAGTTTCGAAGATGTCAAGCATTTTTTCAGATATTTCTTGTCCATTGTTATTTCTGATTTTTGAGGAATAAGTTTCATTCATTTGTCTGTTAACTGGATTACTTGGTTTTTTCAGGAGGTGTTAGATTTTTTTTGAATTCTTTATATATTCTAGATATTTATCCCCTGTCAGAAGAATAACTGACAAAGATTTTCTCCCATTCTATAGTTTCTCTCTTCACACACTTATTTCTTTTGCTGTACAGAAGCTTTTCAGTTTGATGCCATAACATTTGTTAGTCCTTGGTATTATTTCCTGAGTTTTGCAGTCCTGTTAAGGAAGTTATTGAGACAGGACAAGTCCAGCCAGTTTTCTAATTTCCTTTACTTTATTTTTTCTTTTTCTTCTTTTCTTCCCTGCAGTTTCTTCAGGAAGATAAAATGGAGAAGCTTGAGGAGACTGTTGAAAAGTATCCTTGTGCCTTCCCTTGTTGGGTTGGGCCCTTTCAGGCATTTTTCTTTATCTATGACCCAGACTATGCAAAGACATTTCTGAGCAGAACAGGTAAGACAAGGGGCAAATCTCAAGGACCTAATCCTCCTAGGAGTGAGATGGACATGACCCACAGCAGGAACTGAAGCAGAGATTAGTACTGGGTCTTTAAAAAAATAAATAAATAAAAATTAAAAAACAAGGGATTTTATTCATGAGGGAAAACCATGGTTAGGACACAAACCAGGAGGTGGTCACAGCCTCATAATACTGAGTGTCTACTTGCAGGGTAGGGGGAAGCACGAAGGGAATACACCCAGAAACCCCATTCCACTCCTAGAGACCCAGACACACTCCCAAGTGACTCAGATGACAGGTGGGGACAACAATTAGATGGAATAGTGGCCAGAATGAGGACCTGTGAGACCTGTGGAATGTGGCAGGTGCAGAACCCCTATCCATTCAGAAATCTCTTGGACCCCATTTGTGTTTGTCTTCAAGGACGTCTTGAAGGTCATGTGCAAGTCTCTTCAAGGCAGCTTCTAGTTGCTTGCCATATACCCCGAGGCCCCAGCCATGGGGCTCCCCAGGAAAGGCTGCTGCTGGGACACTCTCCTGGGTACTCTCTGGAAGGTTCCCACAGGCCTGGCTCTGAATGGAGAAACTTCTGGGGCTTCTTGGGCTGGGGAAATGGGCGTCTTTGGCAGATGGGCATGTACAAGACAGACCGGGGGGGGGGGGGGGCTTGCCCAGGTTGAGTGTGCCCAGCATGAACACGAGGGCTGCGAGGGCCCGTAGGGGTGGAATTCAAAGCGGTGACAGCCTGGTTCCCAGTACCGGTATGAACACTGCTGCACCCTAAACCAATTCTTCACGTGTTGCTCCTCTACACCAAGGTGGGAGGCCAGGGGCACCAGGGCACCCAGGGATGGAAAGGGGTCCTTCAGGAAGTGTGCTTCTAGCTCCTCTTTCTGCTGCTTGCTGGGGATTAAAATAGGCCAATCCAGGGCCTATGGGCCCAGTATACTGCGAAGGCTTTGGATATTAGCCATGGCAGTGGAGGCTCCATTCAGAGGAAAGGGAGTACTGGGTCTTTATGATACCCTGGAGCAAGTGTGGAGAGGGGACAGGACTCTGACCAAGTGAACTCCTTATGTCCTTCTCAGTCCCTAGTCTAGTTCCCAACTCCAGAGTCCTTTAAAGCTGAGCTGTCATTACCAGACTGGCCTTTGCCCCTCTCATTTTTGTGACTTCCCTTTCATCAATACTCCCCACTCTCATCTGTCCTGAACATAAGCCTCCAGGGGAAGTCAGAAGTATCCCTGCCTCTGTAGGCTCAATACATAATTCTGGATCTATATCTTTCTGTTACCAGCCCAACCTCCTGATTTTGATCCAGTTTTTTTTTTAACCTTTATGTATGTACTCAGCTATGTTCTTTTGGGGGCCATGAATCAGCTGCCTCCTCTACCCACCCCTTTTCAAGGCCTCCACTGTGAATTATGCATAGCACAGAACTAACATGGCCAGTGTTTGCTCTGTCAACTTTGCAAAACAAGTGTCTCATATTCTAACCTGTTCTTCATATTCCTCATCCTTAGTAAAACCTCATAAAAGAAAAGAGCCTTTCCCTGAAAGTCTCCAGGCTTCCCATCCCCCTCCTCTGATGTGTCTCAAGTTCAACTCTTAAGAAACTCCATGTCAGTGTCACAAGAGCAACAGGGGGCGTTCGTGTCTCACTCTATGGTGACTGCTGGTGTGTCTCATATTTAATATACCTTTCACAAAGGATATATGTTGTGCTACTCCTGTTCTGGAAATGTGGCAATCCTCTGGCAACCACTGTTTCTGTTGGTAGAAGTGAAAATGAGGGAGGAATCTGGGTTTGGGTATCTATGTGTCTCCCAGGACTTGCTATTCTCTGACACTGAACCAAGACCTGTGTTTCCCCCTCCTCCCAGGGCTCCCATTTGCTCCTTGTGAACACAAACAAATGGAAAAAAAAAAAAAAACTTCACTAACTGGTAGTGAGTGCTCCCTCTAATGCTGTTTTTTGTTTGTTTCCTCTGCTTGACTCTGCAGACCCCAAGTCCCAGTACCCATACAGGTTCATGACTCCGTGTCTTGGTATGTATGTGCCAACTTGTAACCCGCTTTCCCACTAAGTCCCCTTTGCATGGTAGAGCATTTCAGAGACTCAAATCTGACCTCAAAAGTATCAAAAGTGAGGTTGATATATACTGGGAGTTATCTAGGGGAAGGTCACAGGGGAGCTTGAAGGTCAACTCAGAACTTTCTGGAAAGCCTTCTTATCCATTTCTCTCCTCAAAGTCCCATTTTCAAGGCATCATAGGGATGAACCTGTCTCCTCAATTTCTTTTTTGTTTTAATAGAGACATCACATTTTTATTGTTTGTTTTAGCCAACATTCATTGACTATGTGCATTCCAAGAACTGTTTTAAGCACTTTATATTAATAAAGCTTTTTTTAATCCATGACATTGCTAATATGAATGAAGCAACTGAAAATGATATAATATATTCCAAACAAGACATAAATTTAAATTAAATCAGAATGTCTATATTTTGTTTTTGTGTATCTAACCTACATTACCTTCTCTTTCATTAAAATTGTAGCTTCACCATTCCTACTCTGAGAGACTCCTTTGGTCTCTCTTGTTTTCTTGGATTTTTTTTCTTTTTTTTTTTTGTAATTCTCTTATTTTCATATGCAAATCAATAAATTTTATTCTGAAGTACAGTTTGGCAATATTCTATGAGCAGATAAATTAAGCTCTTTAGTCATATAATCGATGCGTGTGCTAGACCAGGAAAGAATTAAATGAAAGAATCTAGGCTTTGGATCCAGATCCCCTTAGATTTGAATCCTGCCCCCCATACCAGTAGACTAATTGAATGTGATTTTAAGGAAGTGATTTAATCTCTCTATGCCTTAGTTTCCTCATCTTTGAAAATGAGGATAAGAATCACTGTTATAGTAGTTATGAGACAAATTAATGTGTATTTCTAGAAATTTATGTAATGCCCAACATTGTACCAGAGCCAGACCATGCATCATGAGCCTGGCATATTTTAAGCACTCAATGAATAGTGTCATTCAGACTTTCAGGTCCTTTTAAAAATAAATCCTTAATGAACACTCTGGCAATAGATTATGGTAAGATATTAGCCTTGATAAGTGTTTACATGTGTGTCATTCATAGACCAGGGCTAAAGAGGGTGGTATCTGGAAATACAGTTTCTAGTGAATTTGTATTTCACTCATTTATGAATTGGTTTACAGTGGAGAAGAGATGGATATTTGTTGTGTTTCTACTGTGAGCTAGGGCAGGACTAGGTTTTGTATCTTATTATACATCTCCATAGAATCTGCATGACACAGTAAGATTGGTATTTATTATCAAAATTTATTATTGAAAAAAAATAAGCCTCAGAAAGTTTAATCAACTTCCTCAATTACTACATAGTGATTTTAGTATTATCACTCTCATTTCATCAGACTTTGAAACTTATCAGACTTTGAAACTCAGGATGTTAAATTCATCCATCCCAGATATAAGCAACAAATCTCACTACCATCTTAACCTATGAGCCCTTCTTTGATATTCCACTATTTCACTCCATGCTATTCTTTATCTTTCCTTTTTCTCTGATCTAATAAGTGGCATGGATTTATGTCTTTTATTTCTCAAGGAAAAGGACTCTTGAATCTAGATGGGCCCAAGTGGTTCCAGCATCGGCGACTACTGACTCCTGGATTCCATTGTGATATCCTGAAAACATATGTCGATATGATGGCTCATTCTGTGAACACGATGTTGGTAAGTAGGGTGGGAAGTGAAGCTCTGTTGCATTGCAAGGGGCTTCTAACTGGAATTGTATTAGGCATACATTTCATGGATAGTGAAAATCAAAAGTCAATTTCTGAAATTAATCCATGTATAAGTACCCACTGAAAAATAGATGTTTGTGTAAGCTTTTGCTATTTTCTTTGGGTGATTAAAATAATAATGAAAAGATCTAGTCTTCTGACTTAGATATATTCTGAGATTCTATAGCAATACACCAAGTACCAAGTAGTGATATTCATGCAGTAAGTGCTGTAGGTGACAGGTAAGAAAGCCAAGACCAGCTATGGCAGCTTCTGATTCCAGAGAGACTAAAATTTACCATGAAATATAAATTAGATGTGTGTATATGTAGATAATATGATTGAGAGAGTTCTAGATGGAGCTGGTCAGCATGAACAACGGTTTGTAGGTTGGAATGGATTTGTATGAGGTCCATAAAGAACTAAGCAGAGGATTAAATGTCTTCATTGAAATCCGGATATGAAGTTCCCCTTGTAGATAGTGAAGGATCACCATGAGATGATCTACACCCCAAAGGAGAAGGAGGTCTTTGCAGAGGAGCATTCCTGGGATCGTTTCTGATTTATAGTTAGCTGTGCCCAAGCTCTACTTTTAAAAAGCTTTTAATTTTTAAATTGTATTTCTTTTAATTGGATGAATAATTCATTAATACAGTTTCATCGTAAATACTTCAAACACCAAAAAGCCAAATTCCCTTCACCATCATCTCCAAAATCATTTCTGTTCCCAAGGAATCACTGTTTCCTGTTCCTCTACTGGCTTCTCAGCCAAGTTCACAGAATCCCATTTAACCCCTGAAGTCATTGGTGAGGTCATGAGGCAGAGATCCAGAGACTACCAACCAGGTACAGAGTTAGAGAGGGAAGAGGGCACCCTCTTCCAACTCTGGTGCTGCTCAGCGACCAACACAATTTCAACCTCCATTTCTAGGAGCTATTTCTGCTTTTCCTGTTTCTCAGTCCATTTCCAGGAGTTCCTCTCATACTTCCTCTCCCTGCAGAACGGTTCCAGAGTGCACTGAACTTCAAAGACTGCTCATGCTCTCATCTCTTCTAAACATAACATTTGAGCTCATTGTGCACACTGTATGCATGTGTTGAAATATCACATTGAGCCCCATTAATAGATTCAACTAATGGAAATTAATTAAAATATTTTTTAAAGTAGCTAATTCAGATGCAAGCTAAACTGACTAAACAACTGACACTTTGGTATAAGGTTTTCAAACTCTACCTTTTATTCAGACTCCTAGTCCTTGGGAACTAGCTTAGCACTTGTAGATGCTCAACAAATGCAGGTTGACTTGAGCTTAAACATTTCCATTTATTTGCATTTTTACACAAAGAATATTTATATTGACAATTACATTTACAACTGGGGACTCTGTGCCAGTTCAGGAAAGTCATGCAAAGCATTTCAAGCCGTGTGAATAGGTCTCTTTGTGGGGGGAATTCAGGTGAGCACAGGTTGCACCTGGCTGGGAGCCAGCTCCCTGCAACTACTCCTCTGCACAGCTTCTCTCTAGCCCAGTTTCTGAATATAAAAATTTTTTTGAAAATGTTGCAAGTATCTTTTAAGTACCGTTACGGTGGTTGAGAGTAGTGGCAGGATGTCTAGCAAGTTGGGGACTGAAAGTGAAGGAAGGAAACCTTTTGTACTTATGGGGCCTGCACTAGCAATGCCTATTCTACAGAACTCTGATCTATGTGGAAATAGTAATACCTGAAGGACCATTTACCAGATATGCAATTTATTGCATGTTTTTTATCACTCAGCTAGATGCATATTTTTCTTCTTCAAGCCCAATATAAGCACATGACTCATTTGCTTTCTTAACTTTGGTTCCTGAGGGGTCAAAATTGTGTCTCTTATGTTATAAGGGCAAGGTCAGGGAGGAGACTGCAAATGAAGGCATTTTGATGATAGTGATGATGTTGATCTTGACCTCCTCTGCCAGGATAAGTGGGAGAAGATTTGCAGCACTCAGGACACAGCTGTGGAGGTTTTTGAACACATCAACTTGATGGCCCTGGACATAATCATGAAATGTGCTTTCAGCCAGGAGACCAACTGCCAGATAAATGGGTCAGTGACAAAGAGAGCAAAACAGATATTTGTTCATCATTATCTAAGTCAATTATTGACACAGTGTCCTAACTTTATTTTCTAGCTCCCTTGATCCTTATGTAAAAGCAACGGTTGAACTCGGCAAAATTATATTTTATCGAATGTACAATTTCTGGCACCACCATGACATAATTTTCAAATTCAGCCCTAATGGCCACCTCTTCCAAGAGTTAAGCAAAGTGCTACATCAACACACAGGTAAATACATGGGTATTTCTTGGATTGGATTTGCCCAAGTCCATATATCATCATTAATTGTATTGTGGCTATCAAGAGGGATAAGCCTCAGTGTGAACAGAAAAAAATGATTGTTCTTAATGGAGCTTTTATATGGACAATGCTCAAATGAAATACAGTTTGAGTCCTTTAGAAGAGTTTGCTACATCCATAGTAGTAATTAGTCTTCTCAGGACTTCTCATTATGTTATGCAATTTTTATTATGTACAGTTATTAATACAAACATAATAAGTGGACTCTTAAGATTTCCAAACATATATAACATATAGGTTTTGTGCAGTTATTGCAGTAATAATTATAAGTTAAAAGTACTCATGCAATGTAGGAATGGATGGGAGAAAGAGTAGACATGGAAATGCACCAAAAGAAGCTTGATTAAAAAATATGTTTATGTTAGCAAAGTGTAAACTCAATAATTAAAATAGAATAAATTTTTAAGCAATTCAACATTACTTTTCATAAGTATCATAATAGAGAATACTCACCAGGAAGTCTATCCTTCATGGATTCCATCATTAACTAGCAGCATGACTTTGGACAGTTACTGCTTTGTTTCAAAGTCATCTGAAAAATGGTGATTTAAAAATAAACCTATCTCATAGGTTTCTGGTGATGATGAGTGTGCTAATACATGTAAAAGGTTTAGGATAGTACCTGGCACTGGATAAATATTAAATATAAAGTATAGTTACTATATCAAATATCTTTGCCCCCAGGAAACTTTCAAGACTCACCAATACATGCGTATTCACACTTACATATACACATAGATACTATAAGGAGGATATTCAGTGAAGCAGGTTAGAAACAATTTAAGATACAAGTGGGCATTACATGTTTATAGCAATAGTCCTCAAATGTTTTTGCATCATGGATCACAGAAAATATTAACTTTTATATGGTTCATTGGAGTAAACAGGAGTGGATTTGAGGACAGCTACATAGGACTTTGATGATTCTTTACATTTTCATTATGTATAATTATGATGAAAAAAAACAAAATCAAAAGTATTAGAGAAAATATTAAGTGTCCAGGTTGTTGAAAACAAAACATTTTCAGTTGTGCATGCCATAGTCCCAGTAACTTGGGATGCTGACGCAAGAGGATTGCAAGTTCAAGGCAGTCTCAGCAACTTATTGAGGTGCTGAGCACTCTTTGAGACCCTGTCTCTAAATAAAATACAAAATAGGGCTGGGGTGTGGCTTAGTGGTTGAGTGCCCCTGAGTTCAATCCCTGGTACCTCCAAAAAAATTTTTTTTAAATAACTTGCTGGGGATTTTAATTGTGAGTATGTTGAATCTAAAAATCAAGTAGGGAAGAAGAAGTGACATCTTGACAATATTGAGTCTCCTCTCTATATACATACATGGAATATTTTTTCATTTATCTAGATAAATTTTATTTTTTTCTTCAGGTTTTTAAAGCATTCCTCATAATGGATTTGCACATCTTTTGTTAAATTTATACTAAGTATTATGTTTTTCAGAACTAATGTACATAATATTCTGTTTTTAATTTCAAATGCCAAATGTTTGTTGGTAGTATATAAAAAATTACTTCTATTTATTAACTTCATATCCTACAACCTTGTCATAATTACTTACTAGTTTCAGGTGTTTTTTTGTTGAATCTTGGAGATTATTCTACTATCATATGATCTATGGATAAACATAGTTCTGTTTATTCTTTCCTAATCTGTATACTTTATATTACTTTGTCTTATTGTATCAGCAAGGATTTCCAGTAAGATGTTGAATAGGAGTGGTGAGAAGAGACATCATTGTTTTATTCCTGACTCTATTGAAAATATCAAGTTTCTCATCATTATCTATGATATACACTTAGGTATTGTGTAGATATTCTTTATCAAGGTGAGGAAGTTTTCCTTCTGTTCCCAATTTGCTGGGATTTCTTTTAAACATGAATAAGTGTTAAATTTTGACAAATGGCTTTTCTGTATTTACTGATTAATCGTACTCTTTCTTCTTTACGCTGTTAATTAATAAGTTACATTGATTGATTTTCAAATATTGAACCAGCCTTGCCCACCTGGAGTAAATACCACTTTTGTTGAATTTTTGCATCTATGTTCATGAGAGATATCAGTCTGTGGTTTTCTTGTAATATCTCTGTCTTATTTAGATATGAAGGTAATGCTGGCTTCATAAAATGAGTTAAAGTATTCTATTTTATGGAAGACACTGTACAGAATTCATTTGATTTCTTCCTTAAATGTTTGGTAGAGTTCACTAGTGAGATTATCTGGGCCTGTTTTGGTTTTTTTTTTTTTTTTTCCTGTTCTGGAAGGTTCTTAATGATTGATTTAGTTTCTTTCGTGGATACAGACCTCTTTTAATCTGTCTCTCATGTGAGTTTTTTGAAGATTTTATCTTTCAAGGATTTAGTCCATTTCATCTGGGTTGTTTCTTTATTGGGTGAAGTATTCCACATATGTCAATTAGATTCAGTTGATAGATGGTATTGTTGGTTTTAACTGTGTGCTTTCTGATTTTTCTACACTGGATTTATAATAGAGAGACAGTGAAGTATCCAAATATTCTATCAGTTTTTGCCTCTTGCATTTGGATGCTTGTTGTTATGCATACACATTAAGAATTTTTGATGTGCTCTTAGAGAATTAACCTCGTTATCATTGTAAAATACCTTCTTTATCTGGTGCCTTTCCTTGCTCTGAAGTTTATTCTGCCTGGAATGAATATAAATACTCCAGCCTTCGTTTGCTTATTTATTATGGTTTACCTTTCTTCATTTCTTTACTTTTAATCTGTATGTATCTTTATATTTAAGGTAAGTTTCTTATAGACAACATGCTGTGTCTCATTTTTATGTACTCTTGACAGTCCATCTTTCAATTGGTACATTTAGATCACTGGTGCTTAAAAGAGATAAATGATATATATAGTTGGATTAGTAGCTACCAGATTTATTACTGCTTTCTACTCACTGTTTTTTCTTTGGTCTTCCATTCTTTTCCTACCTTTTATGGGATTTTAATAAAGTTCTTTTTTTTACATTTATTTATTTTTTTAATGTGGTGCTGAGGATCAAACCCAGTGCCCCACACATGCCAAGTAAGCTCCCTACCACTGAGCCATAACCCCAGCCCACCTTATGTAGTTTTTAATTCAGTGTTTTCTATGACTCAATTTTTTTCCACTCTGTCAGCATATCAATCATACATCTTGCTTTTGTCAGTGGCCGCACATATCCACAGTTAATCCAAGTCTACTTTCCAGTAACACTACACTACTTCACTGGTAGTGCAAGCACCTTCTGGCGGAGTATTCCTGATTTCTCCCTCCTGTCCCTCTATAGCATTACTTGCCATTTATTCCACTTATCTGGAAAATATAATCATTAAATATATTTTTGCTGAAATTACTTGAGACAAACTGTAATCTGTTAGCTCAGTTGAAAATAGGAAAATCAAAAGACCTACATTTTACCTTCACTTATCCTCTAACGCTCCTTTCTTTGTGCAGATCTGAACTTCTGGTCTGTATCATTTTCCTTCTTGCTCAAGAACTTCTTTTTAACATTTCTTACAAAATATTTCTACTGTAACAAATTTACTCAATTTTATATGCCTTAGAAAGTTCTCCTTAATTTTTAAAGATGATTTCTCTGGGTACAAAATTCTAGGTTAATGAGATTTTTTTTTTCTTTCAACACTTCAAACATTTCACTACACTTTCTTTTTGCTTGCCTAGTTTCTAACAAGAAGTCCAATGTGATTCTTATGCTTGATCCTCTATAAATAAGGTGTTTTTCCTGTGTTTTCTTTAATGATTTTCTGTATGTTTTGTGCAGTTTGAATATGCTGTGAATATGTGTATTTTTATATCATCCTATATGGCATTCTCTGAGTGATTTGGTGTTATTAATTTTGGAAAGTTCTCAGTCATTTATTGCTTCAAATATTTCTGTTTCTTTCCTCCTTCTCCGTGTGTGTGTGTGTGTGTGTGTGTGTGTGTGTGTGTGTGTGTAGAGGTAAGTAGCACCTTCATATTTTTATCCATTTCTTCTTCTATGAAAGTAAATTGTTTTTCTGTTTCTATTTCAGTCAATTTTGTTACATTACTTTCCATTTTATTTGAGTTTTAAAATATATGTGAGTAGCAGGAAATAGTCAAAAATATTTCTACAAATAAAAGTTATTTTCCTATTATGCTGGAGGCCTTTGACTTAAACATATGCAGGCAGATTTACCTTTGTGCTGCCTGATGGGAGTTGTAATTATAGATTATTTAGGTAATAAAAGAGTTGGTTCTGCTGGGCAAGAGACAAAATGGCCTAGTAGAAGAACCCTTTGAGGAATTTGGCAAGTCACAAGAGTGAAGGCAACAAAGGGGAAACTATTCCAAGGAAAGAAAGAAGAGAAACTCCAGGAATCAATAAATGAGTGACAGAAAGCCTAAAATGCATAGAAGCAGAGGAAAGGCAACTCTGAGTAAAGTACAAAGCATTTTACAACCTCAGCCCTGACTCCCCAGCTGAGGGAGGTGAACCCAACCCTGCAAGCCCAAGGTAAAATGGTCTGTTACTTGAAGTATATATCTTCTTAGCGATTGTCTTGTGATATCATGACTTTTAGTACTAAAAAATGAATCTTGTTTTAATAAGTTTTGTTCAAATTCTACTTTGTCCAATATCAAGATTACAACCCTGCTTCCTTGTCATTTCTGATTGTCTGGTATAATCTCAACCTATCCTTTTATGTTTAGCCATTCAGAATTACTTTGTTTTAGGTATGTTTCTTCTATGCAGCACATAGTTGCATTTTATTTTATGAGCCAGTTTTAAAATCTTTTTATTTCAATAAGCAAATCATTCTCATTCTCATTCATTGAAATGACTGTTATACATGGTCACAATGCTGTCATGTAATTATGTTATCATTACTGTGTGTATTATGGTATAATTACTGTATTTATTTATTAAAGTTGTCATGACAAATGATCACAAACTAGAACAGATGTTTAGAACAGACTTTTTCTCTATCACAGTTCTGGAGGCTACAACTACAAAGTATTGGCAGGGCCATGTTTCCTTGGGAAGGCTCTAGAGAAGGCTCTTGCCTTCTCCTTCTACCTCCTAGTGTCTGCTGATGATCCTTGGCATTCCTCAGCTTGCAAATGCATCACTATTATTTCTGCCTGTCTCCAAATGTTTGATTTCTCTCTGTTTCCAAATTCCTCTCTTCTTTTAATAATACAAGTCATTGAGGTAGGTCCTACTCTAATCCAATACAACTTTATCATAACTTGATTGCTTCCACAAAGACTATATTTTTGAAATAAGGCCTCCTTCACAGCTCTTAGTAGATATGAATTTGGGGGAGACATTATTCAATCCACTATATAGTTTCTTTATACAGCATGTCATCTTTGGTCTTTTTAAATATACTGCCTTTGATATTTAAGTTGTTTATATTTTTTAATTTTTTATTTGTTCTTTTTAGATACCCATGACAGAAGAGTGTATTTTGACATATTATACATACATGGAGTATAAAGATGTTTATGTTTTTGTTCTGAGGCTACCATAGTATTTATTTCCTTTGTAGAATCCTTAGTCTCCTACTTTTCTTTATTTAACCTTTTACTGTTCTAAGAGGTCTAGCTTGCCAGTTTTTGTATTGTGGTAAAATGAATATAATTTAGCATTTGCCATCTTAATCTTTTGCAAGTGTACACTTCAGGGACTTCAAGTATATTGACATAGTTGAGCAACCAACTGCTCTTTTAATGAAGTAGTCATCTCTGTAGATTCCTCAGAATGGGTTCATGAGCACAACCTTCCCTGAGTTCTTCCATGTTTAAAACAAGTTTTTTTCTATAGCCTTGATACTGTAAGGACAGTTTGTCTACATATAAAATATTTATCTCATACTTTGTTTCCTTGAGTTTCTTGGAAATGTTCTACTATTGTCTTGATTTCTTTACTGTTTGTCTCAAGTTTGAGCTAGCCCAATTTTCTCTTCCCTAAAACTCATTTCATCTTTTTGTCAGAAGTCTCTGAGGATTTTTTTTCCTCTGTCTTTAATGTCAAATATTTTTACTAGGTATATATCACAATTGGTCATTCTGTTCCAATTTTTCCAGGCAGAGACTAGGTCCTTTAATGTAGAGATTTCAATTTTTTTTTCTAGAAATTTTTCTTGGATTATGGTTTTAACTATAGCTCTGTTCCATATGTTTTTGTGGTTTTCCTTTTGGTCCCTTCAAACAAGCATGTGTTGGAGGTGGGGGGTTATTTGTTTATTCTTGGTCATTTTTCCATTATTTTGCCTATCTTCTATTTCATCTGATAATTTTCATGAAGATGATATTTCAGAGGAAAAAAAAATAATGATTGATCATTTGAATCTAAATTTGAAATTATCTTAATTATATTGCTTGCCTACTGATATAAACTATGTCTTTGGTTTGTTGTATTTTACTTTGGAACTTTGATCAAAAGTTGTCCATTTGATGGAAAAATAAATCATCTGTGAAAATTAAATCAACTTAAATGTAATGTACCCAGTCTGGTCTCTGAAAAGCCAGCAAAATCTGAAGTTATTCATGGGCTCTGACTTACTTTATAATTTACTTGACTTTGATTGACTTTGCTGCCACTTTGGTAATGGGGAGATATTATTCTACCCAGAAAAGGTAATCCAGGACAGAAAAAAAACCCTCAAGGCTGAAATGAAGCAGGATAACACTCAAAAGAAAAAGTACCAGGATTTCCTGGATATTATCCTTTCTGCCCAGGTAAATCTTCCAAATATCTTAGCCTAATTAATTATCCAGTTAACTATGTGTGTAGGTGGATAAAAGGGGATGGGGTGGGGAAAAAAGCAAAGCTGATCCAATAAATTTAACAGTACTTTGAATTGAGAGGTTGGCTCCATGAAGGTTAGGGTAAGGATAGAATTCTGCAACTGTCACTAGACATAGTCATTGAAGACTAAATTATGTATTTGACAGGATTGGGGATTATATAGATATAAGGAGTTTAGGGAATCAAAGGAAAATGAGTCACATGAGTAAGCATGTAAAAAGAGAAGGAGTTGGCACTGGAAAATCTGGATAGATCTGGGAGTCTGAAGAGAATTCCTTGGGTCTGATGAGTGGAAAGCACTTTGCAGTCTGCTTTTCCTATCTAATGTTGGTTCTCCTTTATGCTCTGAGTGAGATGTCACTCATAGAATATATTTGTTGAACTGAATTAAAATTGAAACTTTTTTTAAATCTCTAAGTTTCCCCCTAGAGCCACTAATTTTAATTGGGTCTCCAAAGATCTGTAAACTCGCATCTCATTAAAACATCTCTACTGTACATTCTAGGCTGAAAATGAAGACAGCTTCTCCAATGCTGACCTGCGGTCCGAGGTGAACACGTTCATGTTGGCTGGGCATGACACCTCGGCCGTGAGCCTCTCCTGGCTCCTCTACTGCCTGGCTCTGAACCCTGAGCATCAGGAGAGATGCCGGGAAGAGATCAGGAGCATCCTAGGGGACGGGTCTTCCATCACCTGGTAAGATCTACCTCTCTAATCATTTCATTCTAGTTCTCTCCCTGGGATTCTGGGGTATTGTTGCCCTGGTTCCTTAATAATGACAGTGACTCATGATATGTGCATGTGGAAGCAGAAGAGGTAGGCTGTTTCTCTGTTCTTTCTCAAGAAAGCCCCAAGTAAGTGCCTTGTCTTTTGCAAAAGTTCATTCATCCAGAAATTGTCATTGCTTTTCTATTCAGTGGTGTATAAAATGACCCATTTCTTTCTTTCACCTAATCTCTGGCACATTGGAAATGAGGACCTGACCGGAGGCTAGCATTTAGAATTTGAATGGTTGGGCCCAAGTGGAACTCCTGAGAGAGCTGAATGAACAGCTGCATCATTTAAGGCTCATTGTGGACACTCTCAACCATCCCCTTGTCATCAGTTTCATTCCTCGAGGTGACTTTGGACTTTGAACATGGTATTCAGTAGGGAAATTTGATGTGGGCTCTGCCCTCAGTGAGCTCACTGTCTAATGCGGACACAGACCTCCATGGAACAAATTGAAATATAGCGTGATAAGGACTATGATAGAGATATGTGCTAGCCACCAGAAAGACTTAGAAGACAGGCACCTAGCCTGGCATGGGGGCTCAAAGTGATTTCCTTAGAATGAGTAGAAGTTAACCACATGGAAAACTTCAACTCTACTTTGCTAGGTTTAAGCGTATCTTGTTATTAATAAAGTCCATCTTATGGATTTGCTCCTCAAATATGCTGTTTGCAAAGAAACAACATGTTTCTGACATAAATCACACCCTTCATCCTGCCTGGTGAAAAGGAGCAGAAAGATAGAAATTCTAAGGGTCACTGAGCCACATGACTAGGAAAACAAATATTGTATTTCATATGAGAAGATTAGCTCAATTGAAATATTTGTAAAGCAAAATTTGAAGTTATAAAGGTATAGCAGAGCTATCATTTTATAAGGAATTATAATGATTTATTAACACAAATTAAAGGCTTAATTTATATAGCATAAAATACAAAATTGGGCAGTCATTTTTATTTTTTGCCAGGGGTGGGGTGGGGTGGGGTGGGGGGTGGTACTAGGGATTGAACTCAGGGGCACTCAACCTCTGAGCACATCCCCAGCCTTATTTTTTGTGTTTTATTAAGAGACAGGGTCTCACTGAGTTGCTTAGTGCTTCACTTTTGCTGAAGCTGGCTTTGAACTCACCTTCCTCCTGGCTCATCCTCCCAAGCTACCAGGATTACAGACATGCACCACCTCATCCAGCTCATTTTTATTTTTAACTGACAAATATACTCAAGATGTTTTGATACTTGTATAACTTGTGGGATAACTAAATAATCAGTATGTATTAACTTACATACTTATTTTTGGTGATGAGACATTTCAAACCTATCCACTTAGCAGTTTTCAAGTATACAACAAATTGTATGTTGTACTTGCAATGCTACCATAGAATTGCATGATGTGCAATGTATCTCCTGAATTTATTTCTCCTATCTAACCAAAGTTTTGTATCCTTTGACTAGTATCTCCTAGTCCTCAGACCCCTGAAGCACCATTCTACTCTCTGCTTCTAGGAATTCAGCTTCTTCAGATTCCTCACGTGATTGAGATCATATGGTCTTTGTCTTTCTGTGCCTGTTTTATTTCACTTAGCATAATGTCCTCCAAGTTTTTCCATGTTTTTGCAAATGATAAGATTTCCTTCTTTTTTAATATACTTTTAGTTGTAGATGACACAATACATTTATTTTGTTTTCATATGGTGCTAAGGATTGAACACAATGCCTTCCACTTGCAAGGCAAGCACTCTACCACTGAGCTACAACCCCAGCCCAAGATTTCCTTCTTTTTAAGAGCTAGATGGTTTCCTATTGTGTATGTATGCCACATTTTCTCTATCCATTCATCTGATGATGGACACTTAGGTTGACTCCATATCTGGGTTATTGTGAATAATGCTGCAATGAAGATGGGAATGCAAATGTCTCTTTGACATACTGATTTTGCTTCCTTCTGATATATATCTGGAAATGATATTTTTGGATCATATGGTCATTCTATTTGCAATTTTAATGGAACTTTCATACTTCTTCCTATAGGACTGCATTAATTTTCATTGCCACTGATAGTGTACAAATGTTCCCTTTTCTCCACATCCCCACCAATGTTTATCTTTCTTTTTTATTTTATGATAGCCATTTTAACATGGTTAGGTGATATCTCATTGTGGTTTTAATTTGCATTTCTCTGATGATTAGTGATGTTGAACATGTTTTTTGTATGCCTGTGGCCATTTGTATGTCTTTGAGAAATAGTGTACTCAGGTTCTTTGCCCATTTTTTAATTGGATTATTTGTTTTCTTGATACTGAATTGTGTCAGTTATTATACATTTTGGATATTATTCCCTTATCATATATATGGTTTGTAAATCTTGTCTCCCATTTTTTAGGCTGTCTCTTCACCTTGTTGATTGTTTCCTTTGTTATGCATAAGCTTTTTGGTTGATGCAAACTCATTTGTCTGATTTTGCTTTTGTTGTCTGTGTTTAGAAAACTATATGTAAAAAAAAAGTGCTGTCAAGACATGTCAAGAAGCTTCTCCCTTTTGTTTTTTTAGTAGTCTTATAGTTTCAGGTTTTAATTTTAAGTCTTTAATCCATTTTGAGCTGATTTTTTTATATGGAGTGAGATAAAGTTCTAATTTTATTCTTCTGCATGTGCACATCTGGTTTTCTCAATACCATTTCTGCCATTTCTCCACAGTGTGTTCCTGGCATCTTTGCTGAAGAATAGTTATCCATAAATATGTGGATATATTTCTGGGCTCTTTAACCTGTTCTGTTGGTTTTTGAGAAGGTGCCATGCTGTTTTGATTAGTAAACTTTATGGCGGTCATCAGATAAGGTAGTACTTTTCACAAAGCACTTTTGCCTGTGAATGGCTGTGGGAACTTCCTAGTCTCCTATCCTGCTGAGTAATCATTCTTTATTTATTCATTGATGTGATAACAGTGAATATCACTTTCCAACATGCCTTAGATATTTTAACCTTCACTAGGGTAAATACCTACACAACTAAAATATCACCCTTTCTCATTCTTGTTTGGCCTAAATGGGAAAAGAGTAAGTAACTCTCTGCTGGCTGAGAAAACAAAGTCTAGATGATCTGTTAGTTGTCATTTATTTTAATGAGACAAAGGGCAAAAATATTACAAAGAACAAAATGTCTTTTTTTACTGTCACATTTATTTATATAATGACATTGGGATGTGGTATTCTGAGAATTTATATTTCCTCTAAACAGGTGCTGCAATCATTCTGCAAAAAGCAATTTCTGGGAAAGCTGGATAGTTGTCCAAGTTTTTCCATTTGGCTCCTTGTCAGACCATTTCTATGTTGGATTAAAATTCTTTCCTAGTTTTTTTTTTTTTTGCACCATGATTGAGGTGGGCAAATTTTTTATTCTTAATTATATAAAGTGCCAGTGTAAGAATTATTTTTTTATCCTTAACTTAAGGAAAGAGTTCAAAAGTAAAATTTCATATTACCAAATGGACAAATTCTGCATTCACAGTAAGTAATCAGAAAAGAAAATACAGGCTGGGGTTGTAGCTCAGTAGCAGAGTGCTTGCTTAGCATGTATGAGGCACAGGGTTTGATTTTCAGCACCATACATAAATAAATAAAATAAAGGTCCATTGACAACTAAAAATATACTTAAAAAAAGAAAAGAAAATACAAATACAATAAAGTGAATAGATTAAATATATATGCAGTTATTACTTTTGAACCAAACTGACTAACTAGAATGCAAATTAAAAATACAACTTTATTCTTCTGCTGACACTTCAGACTTGCTCTATGGAGCAAGTTCTTTCATCTCCAGGACAGAATCCTGAGATCGCATAGAGGTCTCATCCATTTAAATCACAAGAGTAGTCTCATGTCCATGATTGAACTGTCCAGCCCCGTATAATAGTGAGACCTTCAAATGCACATCCTCTTGGAGCATCTCCCTCCATCCCAGTTTGGCACTTCTTTGGGCCTGGAAGCCAACAGAGAGTGAGGATTTTTTGGTGTCTTGTCCTTATTGATCAGCTCCTCCCCTACCTGGAAGCTGCTCTTTCTGACTCTTCCAGGAATGATTGGGGCTGGGGAGAAAATAAGGGGAAAAGGTCTGTAACTACCGTGATCTGTTCAGGGGGGTTGTTGGATATTTAATGCTTCCCTTTCTCTCACATCTGTGGGTCTCTTGGAGACTCCATGATTCCCAGGGAATTCTGGTCCTGGGCAGAGCCTTTCTCCAGCTGAATCTGGAGCTCTCTCTCCCTCCCTCTGGTCGGTTTGTTGGTCCATAGGACACATTGGCACATTTCTACTGTGCAGCTGCTCTCCCCTGCCTCTCTGTCCATTCTGAGCCTCTCTTATCAGTCCTGTTGTGCTCCCCCAAACTCCAGGGAGCACTCGTCAGACCATCCGAGTTGCCCTAGTGAAGCTTCCCTTTGTGTGTTGGAGATGGGCCAGCACTCTCTTCCATTCTCCATGGCACTCCAGTATTCCAACAATTCTCTTTAAAGGATGTTTTTTTCTCTATTAAACTTCTCTAGCCTTTTCTCCTCATTCCTTAGTTATTCCTTATACATTCTTGCCAGGGTAAGAAGAATTACTCTTTTTTTAATCCTAAGCTTAAGGAAAATGTTCAAAACTAAAACTAGAATTTCACATTACCAAATGGCCAATATGATGAGCTAAGGGTTGCAAAATTGGTTTTCAGAAATCTCCTTGGCAAGCCTTTTGCTGTTAGATGAACACCTCATTATATAATGAGGATATGTGGCCCCTCTTGTTTTTCCTCTACCTCTGGGACCTCACCTGATCCTGGGGTGGAAAGTCCCATTTTAATGCTCTTATACATAAACCTATGACAAATAACTTTAACCTGAGAGTAGTGTGTATTAGGAACAAACAAAAGATAGGAAAATATCATTATTTACAACCAGATATGAAGTCTGAGACCCTTCCCTCCCTCCCTCGTCCTCACAGGGACCAGCTGGGTGAGATGTCATACACCACAATGTGCATCAAGGAGATGTTCCGATTGATTCCTCCAGTCCCGTCCATTTCCAGAGAACTCAGCAAGCCCCTTACCTTCCCAGATGGACGCTCCTTGCCTGCAGGTCTTTGTATTCTTTTCCTAAGCAGTTCCTAGAGACCATGGGATCTTGGGGACCACAATGACAATGATTGGTGGGTTTCTACCCTCAGGGCCTCTGGCTTATGGTTAGGCATCTATCAATAGCTCAGAGGATAATTCCTTGATCAGATTTCAGTTTCAGTGACTCTCCCAAGGCACGCAGCCAGTTACTGCAAAGCTAAGCTCATAACCTACATTTCCAGAACCCAGCCCAGGCTTTCTCCCATTGTAAGGTGTTGTTTCTAAGATAATATTTGTTAGGCTGAATTTGAGACCCAGATGAGACTTCATGGGAGATGAGCATCATTATCTTATTCTGAGAGACCCAGAGGGATTTACTTTTTGCCTCATCATCATCATATCACCCTAAGTTTGAAACACTTAATATACATAGGGCCTTTAAACATTTTCTCATTTTCACCCCTTGGAATTTGACTTCTACAGTGTTTTACAGTTTTAAAAAAATTTAAAATACTTTTGATGTCACCAATAACCTGGGAGAACCCCAATGTACAGATGAGATTAACTGATATAAGCAAAGCTAAAATTCATACAGAGGCCCCATACTCCAAGCTTAGACTTCTGGGCCGGGCATATAAGATGCAGTGGGATCACACAAGACATTCTTTCACTGTCTGCTTTAGAGCCCCACTAACTGCCTTAGGAAGCTAGTCAACGGGATTGCTTGTGGAAAACACCGACAACCTGTCCTGTAACTTGTCTGATAGATCCTGAATTAATTTACCAGAATTATTTCTAGTAACAAAATAAGTCTCAAATTCTCCTTTGTCTTTTTTATCCCCAAACTATATGAATATTTGCCAAAATTCCCCATTTTCCATGTCTGAACTGCATCAACAAAAATTGGCCACTGGATCTGCAGGATACAATTATAGTTCTATTCTTAACATACCCAAGTTGTTGCTAGTGGGTGCAACATATTCCATTTACAGACATTTAAGTAATTTCCAAATGTGGAAAAAAAACATAAGCATAGTTTAGCACTTCGATATGACACCAAGAGCTCCCTAGAATAAAATCATGAATTAAGTAAATCATTGCCCTGAAAACTAGGGTATAAGTCCAAGTCTCCTCTTTCCCTCTGTCCCTCTCTGGTGGCATCAGCTCTGCCACACCGCTCTGCCAGGAGCTAGCTCTCCTTCCAGAATAAAAGTCTTTCAGAGGAACAGTATAGCAGTAGTCCAGTTTGTTCTTTCTCCTGTATTCTTCTTTATTTCCCTCCTGCCTCAGGAATCACCGTGGTTCTCAGTATCTGGGGTCTTCATCACAATCCTGCTGTCTGGAAAAGCCCAAAGGTATGACTCTCTTCCAACAGACATACTTCAGAGTACAAACACTACCCAATTTATTTGGGGGCAGCTGAGCATGAACGTGGCTCTACAGTTTAAGCAAATAGCTGAAAGCAATCAAAAAATAGACATAAAACTCCAAAATGAATAGAACTTGACCACTAATGGGAACTTACCCTCTTTCCCCACTCCTGCTTTACCTTTGCTTTGAATGAACAGATTGACATAATGCCACACAATCTGCTCTAAATTGCTGCAATTTCTTTTCAGCCTTTCCCTGTAAAGCTCTAACAAGCATTTACTTAGATATCTCCAAGACTGAGGCCTGACAATAGAGTTATTCAGGAAACCCCGTCTCTCTTTTGCAGGACGGAACAATAGAGATCCTAGCAGAAAATCAATGACACGCTCAAGTTGGGTGATTTGAATGTGTTGTAAGGAACTATTATGAGGATGTGGGCAGGGTTTAGGAAAAGCACATTAGAACAGACATCTGCCAGAAGTGTTTATCTCTTCTAGGCCTGATGATACCCAGGAGGGAGGGTTACAGAACCTGGAGAGAATGAACTTCAAGGGGAAAGGCCATCAGATAGGAGCTGTGGTAGAGATGCAGCCAAGCTGAGGCAGCAGGCAGAGAGGAGCCAGGGAGTAAATACAGGGAACTCCATTCTCCCACTCTCCAGAGCCCTTATCAGTGTCTATAATTGTCCAAACCCAATGGAAAACCCATTGGGTTTGGTTTCCTGGGGCCCAGAATAGTCTGGGAAATAGAGAGAGAGAAAGAGGATCTAGACAGGCAAAGAAGAGATGTGTTGCAGCATTGAGTTCCTTGATTCAATATTTTTGAAACTCAAGTACTCAAGTACCAGTCCTATCTTTACATATGCCAGCAGGGTTTCAGCTCTAACCTGGTCTACCTGTCCTGGTAATTAATAACTATGGAATTATGTGGCTTTGACTTCTACATGAGTGCACTCTCACTTCCAAAGTAAGAATAATGCCACTTGTCATATTTTTGCTTCCCCTTTACTCTGACTAGAAGACAAGTCAATTGGTAGCCAAAGTCTGCAGGTCTAGAGGTGTATTGTGAGGGAAGCAGCTCCTAGCCTACACTGAGCTACTGCACACTTGAACGTGGCTAATCAGGATTGAGATATGTACTTTAAAGACGTAATACAAAAACAATGTGAAGTATTTCCTTAATAATTATTTATATTAATTATATTTTGGAACAACAGAATTTGGGGATTAAATAAATTCTACTCTAAAGAGTAATTTCATCTTTTTAAAAGGTGCCTACCAAGGCATTTTAAATTGCATATGAGGTTTACATTGTTTCTGTTGAGCAGTATGTGGTAACTTTAAGAAATATGTTAATATTGTTTTGGGTATGGTTGTGGGGTTGTCTTCTTATTGCAGATCTTTGACCCATTGAGATTTACAAAGGAGAATTCTGATCAGAGACACCCTTATGCCTTCTTACCATTCTCATCTGGACCAAGGTGAGGACAATATGAAGTTGCTGAAAATATACAAAAATGTTCAGTTAGGAGTCACTTCCTTTAGACCCTCAGGTCTATAAATTCTTCCATGGAACCTCATTGTCTCATGAGGCAGATCTTGGTTTAAAAAAAAAAAAAAACAACTCTGAAAGGATCAGTGAGTTTCACAAAGGATAACACGATTATCTTCACATCTTATGTAGCCATGCCTCAGAAAGAGATCATACAATGTAAACTATTGCTCATGGACTCCATGGAGTCCATCATCCATGCAGAAGAAACAGGTAATTCCAACTGCCATCTTATGTAGGGAGGACATCATGTTGGAGCCTCCCATCCATCTTCTTACAGGGAACAACATAAGGCTAGAGTCCAAAAGTTTCAGTGGCATTTAATGTGAAAATGTTACTTTACTATAAACTTTAGACTTGTGATTCTAGAAATTTATTAGAGTCAGGAGGAATATCATTGCTCCAAGCACCACTTTCTCTTCCTCTGTGTCTTCAGGAACTGCATCGGGGAGCAGTTTGCCATGCTGGAGTTAAAGGTGGCCATTGCCTTGATTCTGCTCCACTTCAAAGTGACTCCAGACCTCACCAGGCCTCCTGTCTTCTCAAACCACATTATCCTCAAACCCAAGCATGGAATCCATTTGCACCTGAAGAAACTCCCCGAGTGCTAGATCCACAAGTACAATGACTTATTATACTTTAATATACATTTACAGTTAACGGTTCAAGCAAATAGAGAGGAATCAACATGCGGTAAGAGGGCTGGAGATAGATGGATTAAGGGATATCTATAGAGCTGCACATTCCCTAAGGACATTTCCAGGTAACTCCTAACACAGTTTGTTTGTGTGGTTCCAACTATCATTAATACTATATACCAAGCACTTTGCTAAGTGACTTCCAAACATATTCTGTTGTTTTTTTTAAAAAGTTTTTAGAATTACATGATAGATGAATATATAAATATTTGCTGTAAAAGAAATTCAACATTAGAAAAGCATGTAGAATAAATTAAAAATTTCATTTTACCTTGCCCATACTAAATGCCCTGACCAATCCTACTACCTTTAAAAAAAAGAATAATTTGGTATGTATTATCTCATATTTTTTCCTATATATTTCACATATATACACATAGGAATGTATTCTTACCAATGGGTTCATATCAATATTGTTCTTGCTTTTCTCACTTAATAAAAGTCTATCTCATTCCAAGGATTTATGGTTTTCTATAATATGAATATTCTATTACTTATTTGACTATTTTCCTCATTAGATATATAAGTTATTATAATTTTTAAAATGTATCTATTGGCCATTTATGTGCCTATTAGCCGTTTATCTTTGATTTGTTCTCTGTGATTTGTCTGCACATCATCTGTTTGTTTTTCTATGATGTTGTGTTTCTCTTATTTACTCATATATGTTCTTTATATATTGTGGATAATAATCCTTGATTATAACTTTTTGTATTCTTTTAATTTCTTTTAAACTGTATTTATAATGTCTTTTACCATGCAAAACTTTTATATTTTCATGATCCAAGACATATACAAGTTTTTCCTTATGTTTTCTGAGTTTTGATTCTTGAATAAGAAAGCCTTCATTTTGAATATTACAAAAATATTCCACATATTTTTCTGGTGCTAGCCATTCTTGTGAAGCCTGAATAGGGAATTTGTTAATGATTTCCATATCCATCACTCATTGAAGCCTAATCAGAAATCTAGACTTATTTTTAAGGGTAAAGGAAGCCCTTTAAAGGTTTTGCACCACAGGTAGGACTTGAGGTTAGAAAAGTTTGCATTTGTTATATGGAGGAGTAAGAGTGGAAACAAAGAAAAGGGCCCAATCAAAAAGGTATTATGATCGTACAGGTAAGAGATGATGTTGCCTGACAAGGATGGTGGCATTGAAGTTGAAGGTAAATGGATGTGAGAAGGATTTTGATGGTGTTTGGTAGAGTAGCTAGAATTTGTTAATTGGTTGAAAGTACAGAATCAGTAAAGGGAGATAATCCAAGATTTGAGAAGCCTTGGTTACAAGACTATCACATCCAACCATGGAAACACTTCTGATAACACTTGCGATCACTAGACATCCATCAGTGCTTTGCCTTTTGACATTTTGAATATAGGGAAATCCTGTAATGAAGGATATCAGACCTGAGGGCTGTAATAAGAACAAAAGTTTAGTGTGAGAGAGAGTAACTTGTGGGATCAAGAATTCCCTTAGCCAGATGGAAAATCCACCATCTTGGATTTAATGAAATCCGTATACTGCCAAAGATGTATGAGGGTATAGATAGATTTCGCCCTCAAATATAGTGATTCCAAATGCCTCTAAAAAAAAATATCTAGCAAGTTCACATAATTCTGACATAGTTCCTACTTTCTTTTTGTCTCCTCTGTATCCATTTGTATGATTGTGAAAGACCCTCAACTACCAACTTCACTAGTTTAATTGGTAATCTATACACAGTGCTTCAGTGCCAAGAAGGGAGACAGCGGAGCTTTTGTGATCGCAGTGGCTATGGTCATGAGTGCTTAAACCATTCTGGAACTTACAGCAGTAATCATACTTGTGATGGACCTGAATGGAGATTTCCTTTATAAATTAACCTGTATGTCTTTTGGAAATCTGGATGATTATTGATTACTGAACTCTAAATGTTGTGAATGTGGTGAACCCTGTTCCAGATACTATTTCTATTTCTATTTTAAAAGCCCCATCCCAGGCCCTTCTTCAAATGGGCCAGTTGTTTGTGGCAGAGATGACTCAGCAACATCTCTTCCATGTGCTTTGTTCACTCCTACAGAAATAGAAGGTCTAGCTGAGTGCAAAGCTGCCAGCTACAGACTGCATTGTCTAAATCTCCTTTTCAACTAGATGCCTGCTGGAACTAGATTTGGGGCAGAGCTGTAAGCAGAAGTGATATGCACAACTTCCAGCTAATATCTTAAAAATAAAAGGTCCATGATCTCCCTTCCCCCCCCCCTATTGCCTTCCTACTTTACTGAAGGCAGATGTGGTGACAGGAGTAGAACCACTAGATCAGACCATAAGCTGGAGGCTTTGTGTTCAAGATGCAGAACTAGATAGAAGTAGCCTCATGACTGCAGGACCCTGTAGAACCACCTTCCTACCTCTGGGCCACCCACCTCCTTAAGACTACAATATTACCTCTCTCTATACCAGCTCATTCCTTGGGCCACCAAATGTCTGGGCTTATTTTCTTCCCAAATATGAAGACATTTACCCCCTCCTCAAGGATGCTAACAAAATGTCTAGCTAGCTAAAAGACCAATGTCTCTAACTTATGCACATTTCTCTTCATCAGCCTGGATGTGAGTGACTCTTTGTGTTCCAGGGGCCTATGAACTAGGTATATTCACCCTTTATCCAATGTACATGATAGAGCCGAGTTAGAGCGACTGCAGTGAAAACTCCCAACTCTATCCCATTAAACTTGCTATACATGACTGTGTAACCAAGCTTGGGCCAATGGATATAAATAAATTTGATGTGTGCAACTTGGCTGCTCATCCTGGATTTTTTTCCTCCTTTTCTGTCTTAGTCTGTTTTCCATTGCTATAACTGACTATCACAGACTAAATAATTTATTTAAAAAAATAAATTATTTATTTCTTATAATCCTGAAGCTGGAAATCCCAAGGTCAAGGGGCTACATCTGATGGTCTTCTTTTTGAAAGCAATTCTGCAGAGTCCCAAGGCAGCACAGGACATCACGTGGTAGATCGAGCAAATCTGATAGCTTGGGTTTCTCTTCCTCTTCTGAAAAAGCCACTAATTGCATCTTAGAGGTTCCATTCTTATAACCTCATCTAATTCTAACTACCCTCAAAAGGCCTTGCCTCTAATATCATTAACAGATGATTTGAGTGATTTAAGTTTCCAACACACACCTTCTGGAGAACACCCCAAACAACAGCACCTTCCCAAGGGCTGGAAAGGCAAAACCTCAGTCTTGACTTAGAAGTGAGATTGATATTTTAGGGGATGGTAGATAGACATGGAAGAAAGGTGGGTTCCTGAAAACTTCATGGACCATAGCTTCTCCATGAGCCGGGGCTGTCCGGATGATTGATGATGTGAGAAATAAATAATCATATCTTTCCCTGTGTTTTGGTTTCTGTTACCAGTTGACCTTCACCTAAATTAATATATTCCTCCAATTCCAAAAACCCTTCCTGTTCCCCAAGAGGTCAAGATTTCCTGACTTCTGTAATACCTTCCTTTGTTTTAGAGTATAGTTTTATTGCTTAAGTATGCAACTTTAAATACTGGAGTTTAGTTTTTTGTTGCTTTTGAAGTACACATGAATAAAATCATAATTTAATTTGGCTTGTTTTATATCCATTTCACACCTTTTTAAGAGTAGCTGTACTTCAGTCATTTTCATTGCAGTATAGAATTCCATTATGTATTCACCACAATTCATATATCCATTCCAGTCTTGATGAACATTTAGGCTATTCCTAGGTTTGGTTCAGCTTTGATAGTATAAATAATGCTTCTATAAAGCAACCCCATTACATGTATCTTAGTATACAAACACACACCTTTAACAGTGGAATCGATAGGGTATAACATAATTATATATGTAAATATAGTATATAATACGTTTACAGTCTTTCCAACAATGTATGGAAGTTCCCATTGATCCACAAAATCTCACCATTGCCGCTTGGTGCTGCCTGATTTTTTTTAACTTAATTTGGTGAGAGTGTATCTCTTTACGGTTAGATTTTTTATTTCCCTGGTGGCTAATGAAGTTGAACATTTTCACATGTGTTAGATGGATTGGCAATCCTCTTTGCAATGCCCTTGTTAGACTCTGCCTATTTTCCACTGAGTTTTTCTCTTCACATGGGTGTCTAGGCATTTGTTATACAGTCTGACATCGATCCATTTGTTAGTAATATCTGCAATTACCTCCTTTCACTGTGTGGAATACCTTGTCATGTCCAAACAGCATCCTTTCATTAACATATGTTCTTAAATCTCATATATCCAAATTAATCAAAATTTTTATAGCTAATGTTTTTTTTTAAAACCCATTTGAGAAGTCTTTCCACTTCCTGATCTTTTATAAACCCTGGGGGGTGGTTGTATTATTTTTTGGCCTTCACTTACAGATTTAGAAGTCACCTGGAACTGATTTGTCTAAATACTTTGAGTTAGGAATTATATTTCAATGTTTGTTTCATCTGGATAATCAATTAATCCAGCCCCATTTATTGAATAAGCTATTTATTCCCCAGTGCTTCCCAGGGCCCTATTTTTCTGAATCAAGAGTCCATACATATTGGGTCTGATTCTGGACTCTCTGTTCTAAGTTCTTATTGTATAGCCTCATGCTAATACCACATTATTTTGAGTACCATACTTTTATAAAAACTTGATAGCTGATGAGATATCTTCTCTCGTCACTTTTTAAGAGTATTCTTGATATTCTCAGGCCTTAATACTTTCATATAAAGAATAGAACCAATTTTTCCAAGTTCTACAGTATCATAGTTCCTATTTTGATTGGGAGTTTCATGAATTTATAGATATGTAAGAAGAAACTGATATTTTCACCAAATTGAGTCTTGCAATGCACAGTGATGGAATATCCTTCCACCTGTTTTGGTGTTCCTAAGTTTGTCTCAATTACATTTGATAGCTTTTATGAAGAAATCATATTCATTATTCATGGATATTTGACATTTTTAGTGAAAAAAAAATAAATGATATGCTCATGTAATTTCTGAGAATGTGTTGAAGTACAAAACACAATTAATTCTGTTTGTAGATGATATAGCCAACAATCTGGTTAAGCTACTTATCTATCCATTTCTCTAGATCTTCTACCTGATTATTCCACATCATCCCAAAATAATGTTTTATTCCTTTCTTTCCAGTCCTTATGCTGTGCACATGTACTTGCACACAGCTTTTGTATGTGGATTTTTTTTTTTTTTGCATTTCTGCATTACCTAGGAAACACAGCATATTAAATGGAAGTAGATAGAGTAGTGGCTATCTTTGTCTAACTCCTGATCTCACGGGAATCTTTCAGTATTTCACCATTAAATATCATTATGGTATAGAAATGAAAAAATCTCATGTGTGAGACAATGCAGAAACTTTAGAGGTGAAATGATTGTGTTATGAGAGCCTCAATCTAATCAATGCATTAATCCACTGATATGGATTTACTAGGTGATAACTGTAGGGCAGGTAAGGTGTGGCTGCAGGAGATAAGTCACTTTGGGGTTTATATTTTGTCTGTGATGAGCAGAGCTCTTTCTGCTTCCTGATTGTCATGTCCTGAGCTGCTTTCCTCAGCTATGCCCTTCTGCCATGATAGTCTGCCTCATCTTGGACCCAGAGCAATGGAGTTGGCTGTCTAAGGACTGAGACCTCTAAAACCATGAGCACCAAATAAACTTTCTTCTTCTAAAATTGTTCTTGTCAGGTCTTTTGGTGATAGTGGAACAAAAACTGACTAAACATGTATAATGTCGCTTTGGGTTTTTTTTATAAAATTTCCTTATCAGATTACATTAATTATGTGCATCTTATACAAAACTATCCCAAGATTTGCCCGTTAATGTAATTGTCTATTCCTCACAGTTTCTGAGGGTCAGGAATTCATGAGAAACTTAACTGGGTGCTTCTGACTAAGTCCTTCATGAAGTCTGGTCAGGATTTCATCAAGGGCTAACATACCCATTTCCAAATGTCTCACGCACATGGCTGTTGGAAGGAAACCTCAGTTTTCATCTTTTATAACTTGGGATTGCCTGCTGAAATTTTCTCTTTTTTCATATTTTTTATTTTTTATTTTTTTTTTTTAGTTTTTGGCGGACACAACATCTTTGCTTGTATGTGGTGCTGAGAATCGAACCCGGGCCGCAGGCATGCCAGGCGAGCACGCTACCGCTTGAGCCACATCCCCAGCCCGCCTGCTGAAATTTTCAATCATGGGTTTTATCCATGTACTTAGTAAGAAATAATTATTTTAAAACTAAGTCTCATAATCCCAATATCTGGAACTCTTATGAATCTGATTTTATGCTGTACTGTTTCTGCTGGGGGCGGGGTGGGGGGGTTCCCACTATGTCATCTGGGCTTATTTTGCACCTGCCTCCTTTGTACTGTGCACCAGATTTTTGGCCCAGTTGCTTGTAGGCTTGGGCTGATGTAAGCTTCTTCCAGAGAAGATTTACATTTGTTTATGCCAGGTACCAATAATCACCCAATTCAGAATCCCCTAATCCAAATGTAGGGAATTTGGATAATTAAAAGCTGAGCCGTTGCTCTGGTAACTGTCTTCCCCTCTCCCCCTGCCGAATTTACTCTTTTTAGTAGGAAGTTAACTTTGAGCTTCCAATACAAAGTAAATGAATTCCACAGGCACCTTCCCCTGGAGAGCCTTGGAATCTGATTCTAGTCCCTGGAGCCATAAACTACCCAAAGCACTTCTGAGTTAACCCTCTGGAATTGGCAAGCCCCCCTGCAGAAAAACATCTCTGAATCCCTGGATCAAATTCCTGAATCTCCATCCCCCTCCCCATCCCCAAGACCAACATCTCTTCACTGTATTATTAGGTCTCTGATGTGTTCAAGTAGATTGTTCTGTGTGTGTGTGTGTGTGTGTGTGTGTGTGTGTGCGCGCGCGCGCGCATGCACACATGCATATGTATTCCAGATTCTTTGGTTGTCATATTTAGTACATCATTACCAGAAACAAAATTCTAAGTTACTCTTTTTTTCTAATTCTGGATATTTATGCTTGTTTGCTTTTCTTAACATTCTCACCGGAGGCTAATCAATTCTACTAATCTTTTCAATGAATCCCAGTGTAGCACTGCTGCCCTTGTTGTTTATGCTTTTTTCCTATCTCCTAGGTTGCTACTCTTAAATTTACTCTTTTTTCTTCTAATTCTTTGCATTTGTTCTGCCTCCTACATACTTATTTCCATGATGCATTTTCTTGCAGTCCCAGCCCAGGGCTGAGTGTGGTCCGCCACCGTCCTTACAAGCAGTGAGCCTTCTACACAGGCTCATGTCCCCTTGCTTCTGTTTTCCCAAAAGCTCAACTTGTTGCTCCAGATGTTCACTCTGCCTCAAAAAGCATCTGCTTACTTCTGTGAACTCTTATCCTCTCCATAGTCTCCTCACAACTGGTTGAGTCACTGATGCTTTAAGAATATTTTTAAATGTTTCCTAACTTTTTTCAGTTCTTTTAGTCAAAAAAAATGGATATGTATTACACTATTACTAGAAATACTTATTTGTTCTTCATGGGAAAAAGCTGTTCTAGAACCCACAAATCTAATCAGATTTCACAGGTGCATGATATTGTGATCAGAAAGCCCCCGAAATAAGTATGTCTCAGGACTCACTCAGGCCCTATGTCTGCAAAAGAGATGCTCTAATGCAACCCCACCCTGGGAAGGGAGGCTACAATGCTTTTGCAGCCCATCAAAATATTCAGAGTCAGATTGGTAGGAAAATAGACTTTATTAAAAGCCACCTTTGAGATAGAAGAAACCTAATTATTTAAAATTTTCCACATTTGCATTTCCTGAAATTGAGAACTTTTTTTTTTGTTGTTATTGTTTTGGGAAATTTTGTCTCTCTCTTTCTTTTAATTGTTCTAATTAGTTATGCCTGACAGTACAATGCATTTTGACACATTGTACACAAATGGAGCACAACTTCTCCTTCCTTTGGCTGAACATGGTGCAGAGTCACACCAGTTGTAATTTTACATGTGTATAGAAGAATAATGTCTGTCTCATTCCACCCTCCTTCCTATCCCCACACCCCCTCCCCTCCCCTCACTCCCCTCTGCACAATCCAAAATTCCTTCATTCTTTGCACACATACACCCAATTATGGATTAGCATCCACTTATCAGAGAAAACATTTGACCTTTGGTTTGTTTGGATTTGGCTTATTTTGCTTAGATTGTTATTCTCCAGCCCCATCCATTTGTCTGCAAATGCCATAATTGAGCAGAACTTTTAAAGGAGAGAAAGCAGGAAGAAGAGACAGCAACAAGGAAGTGAGACAAAAGCCGGGAAATGAACACATAAAGATTTAGTTAGCCTGCCTTAGAGAGGCCCCCAGCTTCACCTGTCAGGGTAGGGGGTTACTTCTGTTCCCTTCTGTGTTCTCCCAGGGAGCACCTGATCCAGGCACCTTACAGAACCCTGTGCATCACACAGTGCCTGCCTCTTCCTACCAGGAGCAAACTTGTCCTGGTTACTCAACAAACTCATTACTTTTCAGAGGGACCTTCTTTACCTGCAGGTCTTGAAACTTCTTTGCACACTGTGTCTCCAATCATCATTTTTCCTTAGAATCTGTGGAACCCAGGGCCATGAAGTTCCAGAAGGAAAGATGAAAGAACTCTCAGGACCACCCACACAGGCACAGGTGGAAAGGTGTAGAATCCTTACTCGACTTCAGGGAGGCTGGGGGACTTAATGTAGCAACATGGTTTCAGCATTAGACCTTGGACATCCAGGAGATTTGCATCCTTACAAAGGTAAGAGAGGTATCATGGCGTGCAGAGAGAAGAGCAGACATGAAGCAGCAGGCAGCCTGCCTCCTCCCCTCCCTCACACACAGAGCCAGGAGCATCTCGCGAGCCATTCTGCCCACACCGTGCCCCCTCCTCATAAACACTCCAAAATTCCACTTTCTTCTCCCTTTAGATTGAATACCTGGACCCATCACTTTAACTTTGCTCTTAGCAATTCCTTCAACGCCCCTGAATATTTCCTGTTTCACTGTTCTCACTCATTAATAATTCAACAAGTGTTTAATTATTCTAGGTATTTTCTCTGCCCTGCTAATGGGCCATTGAATATGGCTATAGGACATCAAAGCATGACTCACCTCTTTCTTTATATTACCCAGAAATCCTGTTTCTTCCTCATTAGAAGTTAAGATCATTTCTCAAAGAAAACACAGAACATGTTTATGATGACTGCTTTTTATCCCATAACTCACAATATTGGCCACATGTTTTCATCACTCTCTGGCTGATACTGCACCATATCCCAATTCACATTTTTTTTTTCTGTACTGGAGATCAACCCAGCACCTTGTACATGCTAAGCAAATGTCTGCCACTGAGCTACATACCCACTGACTCTTGGCAGGAAATCTACTCTATGTACCCTTCTCTTTATTCCTTTCTCTAGCAATTGTCCACTGAGTGTCTACTCCAGGTACCTTCCTTTGTTCTGAGCATATTTTGGTGAACAAAAGTTCCAAATTGGAATTCATCATCCACTTTCTGCCCCTAAACCTGTTCGTTCTCCTGGATTCCTATATCAATGGATAGAACCACTATCCCTGTGTGATTTTAAGTCAGAAAACTAGAAGCATCCTAAACACCTATATCACCATCCTAAACCTCTTTCTGACCCAAATGGTATCCACATCCTAGAATTTCAGCTTTTTTCTCCTCAACAACCTTGCTTTCATGATTTATTATTGCCTTTTTCACCTTATGCCACCAGAGTCCCCTAACTACTTTTTATATTTCTGTACTTAGCTATGTACCAACCAATCTACCTATAAAAGAGAAAAATCACAATCCTGGGTAAATTCTAAACCCCAGTACAAGAAGGCCACCTGACTGATTGTGTTGGACATTGATCCACCCTAAAATCCTACTGATATGCATATACTAAAATGCAAAAAGAAATAATCCTATAAAAATGAAAAGAATGGAGGGAAAACACTTAACCAACAAATCAACAAAAAGAGATTTCAACAAACTTGTGAAAATAAGAAAGGAGATGAGATTGGGCTGCCAAACAAAGGAGCAGGAGGAATTACCAGATCAAAAAGGGTGCGCTCACAGGAAAACTTTCAGGGAAGAGAAGGTGCCTCTACATTTGAATCCCATTGGAAGAAGTGCAGGAATCATGGTCTTCATAAGTTTAGGAAGGCTGAGCTGTTTCAGGGAAAGTATCCATCCATCACCTATAACAAAGAGACCATACTAAAAACTTTATCTTTTAAAGGTTAAAAATTTTATTTTAACTATTCTTTAGAGCCTTAGGTACTATTAAAGAATCCTTATTTTGGCAGAAAATAATGGATGTTCCTTCTATTGACAGACTGTGACCCCCAAAATATAGAGATTCCATAGAGAGTTATCACTTTGTTTCTGGATGGTGTATGATCTTTTGTCACTGATCTTGTTAAGCAATATTTTGACCCTTGCTCAGAATTACTTAGATTTTTGGAACAAATCAGTTGGAGATGGGAAGAGAGTTATAGAGAAGGTAAGAATGTACAGTCAGAGCAGTTGAAGACAATTATTAATCTTTTCCTTTTTTCAGGAAGTCTACTGAAGTTGAGTCAGTCGTTGAGGTGTTTTTGTTAGATTTTCCACGTGGCAATCAGAGAGGGAAGAATGCCTAAGTTGTGTATTCTATTTTCTTATTACCCTAAGGCTCCTTGGAGATTGAAGACCTCAACAAAATAGAAAGTTCCCCAAACTTATCTGTATATTTCTAAACATCTACCAGATATGTATTCTTTTCATCATCTTGAGAAATTGTCTCAAAAACAGATCATATATTAGGCCACAAAATAAGTAAGTTTTAAGTTTTTTCAGAATGAAATCATATTCTTACCCTTTCTGATCATAATGGAATGAAACTACAAATCAGTAGGAAGAGAAATTACAGAAATTATACAAACAGTTAAGACTGAAAAACATACTTTTGAATGGAAGTGAGATATCGAAGAACTCATAATGAAAATTTAAAAATTCACTGAAGCAAATGAAAATGGAAACACAACATATCAAAACCAGTGAGATGTGTCAAAAGCAGGACTAAGAGGGAAACTTGTGGCCATGCATGTCTGCATTAAAAAAAGAGGAAGATTTCACAAACTTTTAATTTTTTAAACCAATATCTTAGTATTTTAATATACTATACATTTTTCTACTTTCTAGTAGTTGAAGTGTCTACATAATTTTCAAATTTTAAATTTTTCATAATTTTAAATTATGTCTACATAATTTTCCTTGTTTGGAAATGTCCTGTTTATATCATGTATCAAGTTTTCCATCATGTTTCTCATTATTGATTCCCAAGAGTTGCTCATATGTTCCAGCATTGTTCTCTAATCAGTCTCAGATATTGCAAATATATTCTCCCAACCTAAAAAAAAAAAAGGAATATTTCAAATAACCAACCTAGTGATGCCTCTCAAGATCTTAGAAAAGCAAAATCAGACCATACCCCAAATTAGCAAAAGGAAAGGAATATAAAGATCAGAACAAAAATAAGTGAAGTAGCATTTAAAGAGCAATTCAAAGGATCAATGAAGCGCAGAGTTTATTCCTTGAAAAGATAAACAAAATTGAAAAACCTTTAGCTAATCTTTGACTAACCAAAGAAAGAGAGCAAAGACCCAAATCGATAAAACTTGAGATGAAAGGGAGACATTACAACTGATATTACAAAAATTCAAAGGCTCAGTAGGGATTATTTTAAACTATGCTAACAAATAGGAAAATGACGAACTTCTGGGTACATATGCGCTACCAAAACTGAACCAAGAGACTATAAAGAAAAAACTCAATAGACCAATAACAGCTAATGAGACTGAATCAGTAATGAAAAGTCTCCCAACAAAGAAAAACCTAGGAACAGATGGCTTCACTGCAGAATTGTACCAAACTTTTAAATAAGCACTATCGCCAAGGCTTCTCAAACTAGTCCATATAATTGAAAGGAAGGGAATTATGAGACCAACATTACCCTACCACCAAAATCTAACAAGGTCACAAGAGCAACAATAACAAAAATTATATATTAATATCCCTGATGAACTTAGATGCAAAAATCTTCAACAAAATACTAACAAATTGAATCCAACAGCACATCAAAATGATCCTGTGCCATGATCAAGTTGGTTTCATTCCAGAAATGGAAACATGGTTCAACATATGCAAATTGACAAATAAAATAAATAAAGGGAAAAAATCACATTATCATCTCAATAAATGCACAAAAAGCATTTGATTCTGCATTTTTCTTAAATGAAAGCCCTGAACAAATTAGATATAGAATAATCTAATATCTCAACAGAATAAAGGAACAAGTTCTCTCTGCTTCCTTGTTGCCAAGTCCTGAATTGCCTTCCTCCATGATACCCTTCTGCCATGATGTCCTGCCCCATCTTGGGCCCAGAGCTATGAAGTCAGCTGACCATGAAATGAACTTTTGAAACTGTGAACCAAAATGAAGTTTTCCTCCTCTACACTGTTCTGTCAGGTCTTTTGGTCACAGTGATGCAAAAACTGACTAAAACAATTCCTAAGATATGGAATCAACCTACGTGCCCATCACCAGACAAATGGGTAAAGAAAATATAGTAAACCTACACAGTGGAGTATTGTTATTCCACCATAAAGAAGAATGAAGTTTGGTAATTTTCAGGAAAATGGATGGAATTGGAGGAAATCATATAAAGCAAAATAAGCCAGGCTCAGAAAAACAAGTATTGCATATTCTCTCTCCTATTTAGAAACTTAAAAATAAAATGACCAGAGGAATTAATAGGGAGTAGAAATGGAGCTGGGAAGAGAGATGGTTTGAGGGTAAAAGGAGGACAGGAATGAACATCACACAACATATACATGTATGGAAATACCAAAGAAAATCCCATCAATTTGTAAACTTAATATGTGTTATTATGATCATAAAAAAACCACAGCTGATATTCAACTGAATGTTACAGATTCTAGATACTTTCTCCCTAGGATTAAGAATATGATATCCTCTCTCATCACTTCCTGGCAATGTTGTATTGGAAGTTCTAACTGTTGCAAAGAAAATGCAAGAAAAGATATAGGATGAATAAGGAATACATAAGTCTTTACGTGTGTGTATGTGTGGTGCTGGTGATTGAATCCAGGGCCTTCTGCATCCTAGGTAAATGCTCCACCACTGAACCACATCCCCAGACCTAAATCTCTTTTTTCACATAGAAAATATTCATTTAAAAATCCTAAGTGTTCCTCACACCCATTAGGATGGCTACTGTCAAAATAAACAACAGCAACAAAACAGGGAATACCTAGTGTTGGTGAGGATGTAGAGAAATTGGAAACTTGTGCCCTGTTGACAGGAATGCAAAATAATGTGACCCCTATATAAAACTGTATTGTGTCTCCTCAAAATATTAAAAATAGAATAACCACCAAGAAATCCTACTTCTGGGCATATATCCAAAAGATTTAAAACATAATCTTGAAGAACTCTTTGCACATCCATGTTCTTAGCAGCATTATTCATGATAGTCAAGAAGTGGAGGCAACCCAATGCCCATTGACTGAATGGATAAACAAAATGTGGTATATACAGACAATCTAATATTCCATCTTAAAAAGGAATAAAATCCTGTTACATGCCACAGCATGGATGAATCTTGAATATGTTAGTAAAATTAGCCAGTCACAAAAAGACAAATACGATATGATTACACTTCTTTGAGGTATCTAAAGTAGTTCAGTTCATAGAAACAGAAAGTAAGATTGATATGATATAATGAAACACCACCTTACTTCTGTAGTCAACTTTCCAATAATCTATAACCCCAGTCTTAGGGAGAAAAGAGCATCCAGTTCCAACGAACATCCTACAAGATACCAAAGCAGTACTCCTCAAAACTGCCAAGGTCATCAAAACAAGGACAATCTGAGAAACTGCCACCGCCAAGAGGGGCCTAAGATACATGACAACAAAATGTAATACGGGATCTTGGAACAGAAAAAGGACATGATCCAATCATTTCAATCCATTCAAAGCCCCACGGTTAACCATTGTTGCATTGAGGACCAAGCCTTCAACACACGAGCCTTTGGGGGACATTTTGGGTGCAAACCATAACATAAATATACAAAAATCAATCTATCTGTATATACAGTTGGTCCTGACTTGAGATGGTGGAGTTTAGGATTTTTTTTTAATCCTAGGATGGGTTTATCAGGACATAACCCAAATCAAGGAGCATCTATACTAGTGACAAACAGTTGTAAAATAAAATTTAAAACATAATTTTATTTAGAATAGCAACCAAAATTATAAAATTTGTGAGAATGCGTGACAAAATATGTTCCAAGCCTATAAACCAAACTACAAAACATTGCTAAATAATTCCAGAATTTCCATTTCACTCATTTGTATGGATTAAGTTTTTATGAGATCCTCTTTCCTATATTTTCCCAAGCACCTTAATCATAGTTTGAACATTTCTGTCTAGCTACTCCATAGCTGAATCTCCTGTGGGGACTATTTCTGCTGTCTTTTCTCTCTTTCTCTCCCTCCTTCTTTTTCTTTTGCTTTCTTGGGGTCATTTGGACTGCTTCTTGGCATGCCTACTGAGTTCTTATTGAATGCTGAACATTGTGTATGATGTGTTGTAGAGGCTCTGCTTGGCATTATCTTCAGCTAAAGAGGATTAAAATATCTTCTGGCAGCCACATAAACACTGGCACAGCCTCGTGGTGGAGGTAGGCAAATGAGACGCAGCATTCTTTCAGGACTTGCAGATTGCTTTGTTTTACGGCAGCTGCAATTATACTGAGCATTTATTTTATACCATTTCTCCCCACTTTGTAACCCAAAGAAGCTTTTCAAAAAGGTGCCCATAAATGTCAGAAGATAAGGGACATGTAGGGAAGGGGCAGACAGATACAGATGAGCATTTTATATGATGTCATCTCACACCTCTTTCCAAGACAAAAGGGAGGGGATCACTACCCAGACTCATATCTTAAATCTTTTGAACACATTTTCTAATGATGGCTAAAATGTGCTTACAGTCATGAGGTGTCCTCATTATTTCTTACCTCAACAAATAAATGAAAGCTAGACTTGAGGCAGGGTAGGGCCAATTCTAGAATCCCAAATGCCTGATTTCCACCCAGGACTCTATCTATTAAGGTCACCCCCATGTCTCCCCAGCAATCCTAACAATGGCCACTTCCTTCAGATCCTCTAGCCTGGGTAGACTCCCCCTTTTGCACAGGTAAAGTGGAGTTGCTGGTTCATCTTCCCAGGGACTATGTACTCTCTGCCATCTGGTGGCTATTCAAAATACTGCAGTCAATACATAGAAAAGAAACATTTCACATAGAAAAAGCACATACTTTGTGAACAACCTTTTGAAAAATATTTGGCCTCAACGCAGATTTAAATCACACACAAACATGCTGCTTACAATGCAGGTTTATTAAGTGTAAATGGATTCAACCCTTAAGGGAAGCAATAGAAAGCGTTCATTTGGCAAGAGCCTCAGAAACGCCCATGTTCTTTGATGGAGTGGTTCCTTAGCCATGGCCATTGCTCCAGGGCTTCACTGTAATATGTACAATGATCAGGTTCATCCAGACAGAGGCACAGAGCTCCACAGGGAGTGGCCAGAAACCAGCCTTCAGCCCTAACTGGGGTAGGCAAAAAGAGGCCTCAGCACCCAGTAATCCAGGAGGTTTCCTGCCTTAAGGAAAGAGGAGACTGAGTCTATGCTTTCAGGCTAAGGAGCCCCCTAGCTCAGCTGACCCAGCTGTGTCCCACCCTAGTAAAGAAGGAGTCTTCACCTGGTGGGGCCAGGAAACAGGGCTGAGCAGAAACTGGCTAACACACATTGCATTAGCAAGTGCTCTAGGCAGGTGTCTGCCAGTGTTTCTGGAGACGGCCCGCCCTCCAAGAGCTCACAGACCCAGAATATAGACCAAATGGTGATAGTGGGGTGCAAGGAGGTGTTGGAGAGCCTTCCAGAAGGAGGTGAGACTCAGATGTGAGGGCGATCTGGTTGTAAGGTCTGTCACCTCACTGATCACCAGGGATGACTCAGCTGGTCTGGCTGTCTAGACAGATGTCCCCTACCTCCCTCCCCATCCGAGTGCTTCTCTCCCGAAGTTGTGCACCCGGTGTAAGAGATCAACCTGCCGCGGTAGAGTACCACCGTTCTTCTGTCAAGGGTATAAGAGTAGCTGCGGTCCCCCTGCTAGAAGTTCCAAACATGAAGTTAAAGCTGGCTGAATGAAAAACATAAACCCTGAATATGAACAACAGAGGTACTGAGAAGTAGAACAGCTTGATCTGGGAGGGGAGGTAGAAGAACTTCTGCTGTGAGGTGTGTGGCGAAGAATGGAAAAACAAAGGCTGGGGAGGAAGGAGGCAGAGTTGTAGTATGGCCATCTAGTGGCTGATTCAGATATTGCAGGCAAGACAGGTAAATGTTCCACTAGTAATGACCATAGGTGTTCTGTAGATGTATTAACTCATATACTCCTCACCACGATCTTATCAGATGGACATAGCTTTATTCCTAATCGCATATTCAGGTGCTTATGTACATTGTTAATATCTTACCAAACATCATGCTAATATAAAATTAGCCTAGGGAAGTTGGGCTTCAAGTCTATGCACATAGCCAAGGCTATATCTGCCTCAAAAAACTTAAGATTCACCCTGCAGGTGCAAAGAGCTGAATCCTGGTTGGATTTGCGTTTTACAGAGGTGTCTCTAAACTTCCGAACCGTGGCAGGATAAAGGAAGACTACATACAAGGAAAAGAGGGAGGAGACTGCTGCAAACATCCAGGCAAGACAGTGACCTGAAGCAGGGAGCCCGCAGGCACGGGAGGATGATTTGTTGGAAAGTAAAAACTAGGGAAGCTGAGGTGGGGGCACTCCAGGTGTCTCTCCTGTCTCTGGTCTGGGTGGATAGGTGCCATTTACAGGAACTGGGGGTTGGAGTAAGATTAAGAATTCCACTTGTAGTGGGGCATGGTGGTATATGCCTGTAATCCCGCAGCTTGGGAGGCTGAGGCAGGAGGATTGGAAGTTCAAACCCAGCCTCAGCAAAAGCGAGGCACTTAGCAACTCAGTGAGACCCAAATATGGCTGGGGGTGTGCTCAGTGGTTGAGTGCCCCTGAGTTCAATCCCCAGTACCCCACCCCCCATAAAAAGAATTCCACTTGGAACCTGAAGTGCCTATGAAGTTTTACAGGAGGGAAGGGGCTGAAGGTGCTGCTTTTCTGTTTGTACTTCACAGGAAGTAATGTAACAGAATGGAGTGAAGGTCCCCATGTCAATCATTCAACAAATATTTACTATATCAAGCCTTTGCTGGACACTTAGGACATTATGATAAACAAGTGGATGTGGCCTGTGCTCAGATAACTCTGTCTCCAAATTCACAATGTGTCCAGGGAGAGCACCATCAATGGGCCAGGAAGAGCTTGAGGAGCTAAGATTCAGGAACATCTTCCTGGAGAAAATGGGGTACTATCTAATACAGTAAACTTAGAAGAATCTGAGAGATCATTGCATCTTCCAACCAGGGGTGGAACTGGTGAGCAGTCTTTTTTTAGTATTTTTTAATTGTAGATGGACACAATACTTTTATTTTATTTATTTATTTTTATGTGGTGATGAGGATAGAACCCAGGGCCTCATACGTGACAGGCAAGTGCTCCACCACTGAGCTAAAACCCCAGCCCCATGAGAGCAGTCTTGGTGGAATGTACAGGTGGAAAGAAGGCTCAGACATTGAGGGGGGGTGGTGTGACAGACGGAGGTGAAAACAGCAAATGTTGACAGCTATTCTTAGATTCTTGAAGGGACCCTTTTGGAAAGTCAGTTTTCCAAAAGGACTGAAAGTTCAGCGCACACTGTGGCTACTCATTTCATACACAAACACACACACACACACACACACACACACACACACACACACACACCCCAGAGATCCCTATACTGGGGTAGGATTAGTCAAAAGACCAAGTTCAATGTCACTAACTGGCTATGTAACCCTGAGCAAGTACCTCCCTCTCTCTGAATCTGTTTTCTTGCCTCTAAAAAACAACCTTAGTTACAACCACCCAGAAGGATCACTATGAGGCTCCAATCAGAAAACACCCTACACACCACATAGGAACCCTCAGCTTCCGTGAAAAAAAAAAAAAAAAAATCACCTCCACCATCATTGGGCTTGGATTTAAGGACAGGCCCTTTCCAGCCTCTTGCTCCAGTTCACTATCCCTTGGTGCCTGAAACATCCTCCCTCCTTCTGACCTTTTACCCCATATGCCAGCTTATATCTGCACCACCCCCACCCCATACCCCAAGCCCATAGCTGGACCTAGCCAAAGGTCCAGTTATTCATTTACAAAGACCACAGAGAACTACATGGGCCTCAGCAATGTGGAACAAATGGGCCTCACCAGCTCTAGTACGCTGATACCTCGAGAGACACTGGAGAACAGATGGGCCTGGAATGTTCTGTACCCACCAGCCTCACGGGGCCTCCAGACTGCTTCTCACCCACCTCATTATGGAAGCTTAGGCAGGTACTGTCCCTTCCTTGGGCTTGGATTCCTTAGTATAATATTAATACATTGGACTAAATGATTCTAAGGATCCTGCTAGCTCTGTCTTGCATCTAATTCAACTCATTCTGTAATAATAATATTAACTTAAAATTGTGCACTAGCTGTGTGCTAGATACTATTCCATGTGTTTTATACACATTGTTCCTTTTGATATTCACAATGTCCCTCATTACATAGATACCATTTATTTATTTATTATTATATAGACACCCAATTTAGAGCACAGTGAAGGTAATTTGTCTAGGGTCACACAGTATTAAGTACTACCCCCAGGCTGCCTGACTCAGACCTGGGCTCTTAGCTGCTCAGGGACTGTCTGACTGTAGGGCAAAATCTATGGCTCAACTGAGCCTCAGACCTCAAATGTATTTCCAAATGTCGCTCCAAGACTTCCTGTATCCTTGCCCCACAAGCTCCTAAATCCCAAATTACCATAAATGCAAATTACCATAAACACACACTTCTGCTTGTCCTCTGGCATCTGCCATTCTCAGTGCCATTCCCTGTCTTCTATGGTGCCAAAAAAAAAGGCACCCCTCCTTCCAGGTGACTCAGGCCCAAATCAGGCTGCAGGACCTGGTCAGTGGAGGAATCATCTGCATCATTCAGTACGGTGTCCCTGGTACCACAGTCTTCCAACTTGCTCAGGATAGATGCTCGGGAACCATGTGACTCAGGCTCCAGCTCATCTCTGTACCCTCGGATCCCCTGCCACACACACACTTTCTTTCTCTTTCATTGAACTATCATTATTCTGCTTTTCTAGGAGATCAGGGTCATTCCATACAAACAAAGTCCAAGAAATGATGTCATCCCTCACTCACTTTGAAAAAGGGGCACAGGCTACTACGCTTTAGACAATTTGTGTGTGTGGTGGGGGGAGGCAGAACCAAGATGACTAAGCCTCTAAAAGCTTGGTTGACCACTATAGATGGAGCCTGAGGCATTCACGGATTCAGTCACTGGGGCCAGGAGCCCAGCTGCCCAGCAGGCCCATAGGAAGACCCAGTAAATGTTTGAATCACCTGAGGGAGTGCTGGGACAGTGCCAGGAGATGGTCTCTGGCCCCAGCACTTCCGCTCCCTTACCCCAGCTCAAGTTCAAAGGCTCTGCCGAATCTGCCCTTCCTAAGGAGTGTGCAGCCACCAGGTGGCAGCGGAGGCCACAGGCACACAACAAGAGCCACTCCAGGCCAGATGGGGCAGAGGTGATCAGGAAAGTCTATCACTAACCCCAGAACCTTCAACCAGGGAGAAAGCAAGCGTAGGTATATGCAATCGGGTGTACAAGTGCTTACGTGTGTGCACCTGTGTGGCATGGAGGGGTATGGACAGACATACACTAAACAGACTACTAGAGTTTAGCCTCCTTCCTTTGTTCACTTCCCTCCTCTTTAGGCTTCCCTTCCCCTGTTCAGCCCTATCCTGGATGCTAGTGACTCAGAGGGCTGTGACTCCATTCCTGCCCTTGAGCTAGAGGTGGGCACCAACAAGCAGACAGTGCAGAGGGGCGTGGCACAGGTGCCAGATAAAGGGGAGTGCAGGGGCTGGACTCCAAAGCTGACCATAGGTTATTTGCTTTCTGGCAACTCTCCGATGTAATTATAACATATATGTTCTCTCTCCATCCTCCCAGCAGCCCTGCAGGAAGCTATTACCAATCCAATTTTACTGGCAAGTCTTGAAGGTCCCACCGGTAGTGAGATGCAGACCTGGAATTTGACCCAGAGTCTGTATGACTCCCAGATTCTTGCTTTTGGCCACTGTGCACACTGCCAGGGGCTGAAATGTGGGAGGAAAGTCGAGCTGGGGAATCCAGACCCCCAGCCAGACCTGGGTAGGGAGCAGATGCCCCCACACTAGTCCCAGATGGCTCCCCCAGACTGACTTACTTGTGAGGTTGGTCCTGGACAGGGAACCATGTGACTCAGGCTCCAGCCCATGTCTGAACCCTCTGTATCCACCAGTCCCCCCTGGGTAAGGGAAAGAGGTGCTACCCAGCCATAGCCCTGATCTGATGGCTCCTGAAAGCACATAGTATTTCTGCAAGTTACCCTGAGCACAAGGGAAGTTAATCTTGACCACCTCGAAATGGGGGAAGCTTGCCCCACAATGGGGGAAGCTCTGGAGGTAGAACACCAAAGAGCCTTTGTCAAAGCCAAGCCCAGAGGATCAGGGCTATAGCTCAGTGGAAAAGCCCTTGTGTTGCACATATGAGGAACTGGGATCAATCCTCAGCATCACATAAAAAATAATTAATTAATTAGACTAAGGTATTGTGTCCATCTACAACTAAAAACATTTAAAAAAAAAAAAAGTCCAGATTGGAAGTTCCTCTTGAAGTTTCAGTCCCAATTCTGCAATCTCCCTCTACCTGTGCGGGGCTTGGGTGGAGACTTTCATTTCCTGCCTGAGTTTGGGTATGACCTATAATGTCATCCTGTGAAAGTCACACTTTGGGGATAAGACAGAGGAAAGAAAGATGCAAGCCCTGTTCCCGGAAGCAGAAAAAGCGATCATACCATCAACAGTATGAGAACATCTTGGTTCCAGAGCGACGTTTGGGAGACCTGCTTGTTCTGGCCTCGAATTGGTGGAAGGGATCCGTGAGAGACGCCAACAGTGAGTCATGCGACCTGCGGGCCAAGGGGTGACCTCCGGGAATCTTGAGGTTTGGGAAAAGCTGGTGAGGGGGACAGCTGGGGAAAACAGCTGGAAACAGAAGAAATGCCAGTGGGGAGAGGCCATGGAGGGAGACTGGAGACAGGACTAAGAGGGGAAGGTGGGAATGAAAACAAGAGGTCGTGAGACTGACGGACAAAGAGGGGACAGGACGGCGGGAGAGGGCCTACTGGGAAGAGAAAGGACGGAGGGAGCCGGCAAGACGGGAGGAGCACAGCCCGGGGAGGCGGCCCAGGGCTCCGCGCGGGTCCCTCCCTTGCCTGTCACTCCCGCAGCTCCTAATCCCCTCCCTCCACCAGGGTCAGGGGTGGGCAGCGCGCCTCCAGCCCCGCCCCAGGCCCTCAGAGGCCGCCCCGGGGGACTGGTTGTACCGCCCAGTAGATGGTGGGGGGTCCAGCTGGTGCGTTATCAGCCTCCTCCAGGAACGAGCCTGAGCCACTCAGCGGCTGCCAGTCTGAGATTAGGCCCCGGGAGGGTCATTAAGCAGCCGCCCTGGCCCCGGCCCAGCCTCCTTTCCCTCCATGATCTGGCCAGGCTGGCAGGTGGGAACAAGCGATAAGGACTGGGGGTCTTGGCCGTTCTGGTCAGAGCATGGAGTGGGGGTGGGGGCTGTAAGGTCAGTTCCAGTCCAGTCCCCTTGGGGGTCCCCAGGGTTCCCACCATCCTGGTCCTGCTCAAATTGAGAGAGACAGAATAGGAAAGGGGCGAAGGAGGCTCTTAGAGCAGAGTGCCCGTTCTGTCCCCTTAGGCTGACGGGGACCAAGGTGAGTTCAGGCAGAAACTGGTCCCTCCTGGTAAGGCCTCACAGGTGGCTCTGCCTTCCGAGGAGGAGAACCACACCTGACCCACCTTCACCTCCCAGGGATCAGAGGAGGGAGCAAATATGACCCCAGGCAAGGAAATCACATCCATCAGAAGGTCCCCAACAGGAGGCTGAAAAGGAAAAAGAGGGTGTTTGTGCCTTAGCGGAGACTAACCCTCTAGGAACCTGTCTCTCCTACAGTAAGTCAGAAGCTGGGCTGGTTGCTAAGGAACCCTGCCCAGAGCGGGAGGAGCCTCAACCAGGAAAAACAAAAACAGGCAGAGTTTAAACCAGCAGAGGCCACATGAGCAAAAGCCTAGAGTAGGAATCATGGGAACAACAGCCACAATTCATACAGCCAAAGCCCAGAGAGGACATAACTTGGCTCAGGTTGCACAGCGAAGCAGGGGTGGGCCTGGAACAAAGTGGCTGCACCCCACTCCCTCTGCTGCAGGCCACATCCTAAACCCCAGTGAGATGCCAAGGTTAATTCTGGTTTAAGATGAGTCTTCCCTGGGGCATTTGGGTGAGCCTTGGAACAGCAAAGGAATGGCTGTGACAGGATGAGACAGGTGGCAGGGGAGACATTAGGACAAAGTACACTGTTAGCCCCACTACCTTGGATCTGAGAATGCTCCTGGGTGAGTCTGTCTTGGGTTGTTACCCCAGACAGAAGGAGCCAGAAGCTGTTCCCTGGGCAGTCACAGAGGAAAGGGCCCAGGGTCAGCCAGGCCCTGAGTCATGCCTCCTCCCTCCTCGGCCTCATACCCATCACCTGACCCCCAACCCACTTCAGGACTGGGAATCAGGCCTTGGTGAGGACTGAGTTCTACTCCAGGTCTGCGATGAGACTGGCCAAATCTTCCACAGAAAAGAAACTGAGCTCAGAGGAGTCAGCCACTCTCCTGAGGTCACAGAGCAAGTTATCAGGGGGCCAAGAACTCAAATCTGAGCTTCCTTGAGTTCTTCCTGGACTCTCCTGGCAGTTCCTTGCCTGACGCACAGCACACAGGGGCAATGGAGAAGCAGGTAGAGCTGGGTGGATGAGAGAAGAATGAACCCATCACAATGCCAGCCATCTTGGAGGCAGGGTGGGGTGCTGCATAAGGAAGGATGGGTTGCGGGTGAGACTTGAAGGAGGGGCTGTCCCCGGAACAAGGTAGAGTGGGTGGATTCCCTGGCCCTTAGCTCTCTGATCCCCTCTTTCTGCCTTTTGTACAGGAAAGAACCTAGGACACACCCTGAAACTGACAAGGCTGGGGTATCCTGCTTGCACAGGGCCTGCCCCGCCTGGGAAGCTCTCCTGACTGCTCCGGCCCAGGGGAGGGTTTAGAGGAAGGGTTTAACCCCAGGGAGCAAGGCCCATCCTCTGGCCAGAATGGGCCCAAACTCTCCCACACAAGGGCGTTCATCTGACATTCCTGGAGGGCACTCTGCCTGGTCACCAGGACATAGACATAAGCTCACAACATGGCCCTCACCTCTCCTGGCCTGGCCCCCTTGGCCCCAGCCGCCCTGTGGCCCCAGAGACTTCCTGGGTAATCCTCCAAGGCCATCATGACAGGTGATTATCATGATTCAGAAAGCAAGACAGGGTCTCCCTGGAAGCCAGAGGGGCTATTTCTGAGCCTCAGCCCCAGAAGTACAAAAAGTCTTTATTTCACAGAAATAAGGGTCATTTCCATGGTTATAGGGGAGAAAGGGAGGCAGCATGGGAAGCTAAACTGACTGCGTCTTCCATCCGCTCTTCTGAATTGGGTGGGAGGCATCCAGGAAGACGCGGGGGCCATACGGGCACCCCAACCTGGACATGGTCTGAGCCCCAACCTTGACTGGCTAGAACTGCTGGGCAGTCAGTCCTTGATGGTAGATTCCTGCCCAGAGAAGGCAGTGGCCAGGTGGTGGTGTCCACCTCAATCTCAGGGCTGGGAGCCTCCGTGAGCCAGGTCACATGGCGGTGCTGCGGACCTTGCTCTCCTCCTCCTCCAGGGCGTTCTCATAGGCATTTTTGTGCTCACTGGACCTGAAAGAAGAGGCAGGGCCTGGTGGTCAGCAGGCCTGGCATCGCTTCTCCCTGCCCATCCTGTGCTGGCGAGAGTGGTATCTTGTAGAATAAACTTTTGACTCCCAGGAGGGGCTTCTCCTGACCACACCTGGGCTGGGGCATGTAGATTGGAAGCCTCTCAGCACCACCTCCCTGAATCCCATTGTCCTCCTCCCTGGGATCCTCCTCCACTGGTCACCCATTGAGCCCATCTCCCCGTGCTGAACTCCCTCCCCGCTGAGCCCTCTCCCCTCAGGGTCAGCCCTTCATGGAATCCCTTTTCTCCATAGTACCCGCTGCCCTGTGAGTCCCCATCCACCCACTGAACCCCCCTTTCTCGTAGCCTTCCCCTAACTTAGCCTTCTTACCAAACTGAGGCTTCACCTGCCCATGGAGCCTGGTGATCCCCACAAAGTCCCCGACACCTCATTAGCCCTTCCCCATGGGAGTCCCCACCCTCTTTCCCCACCTCCAGCAGCACCTCCTCCTGGGGTTCCCTTTGGGCCCCGGAGCCTAGGGCAAGCAGCCCTGTACAGCACCTCACCTGAAGCTGGCCACCGTAGAGGAGTACCTTCCATCCATTCCCACCAGGATCCCATCTGCCTTGTTCCCAACAGTCATGACCATGTTTCCAGGCTCCCTGGGGACAAGGCTCATTAGTAACACCCACTGATAGCCCCCCACCTCACCCTATCCCAGCAGACCCTATTCTGGATGCTGGTTCTCACAAGCGCAGGACAAGCATCTCTGTCTAGCAGGCCCTGCCATCGGCCTGTCTAGGGAAACTCACACTCTTCTTCCTGCTCCACAGTAGGGGCCAGAGATCTGCAAGATTTGCCCTGAGTCCAAGGCCTCTTTCCACTGCCTCCCAGCCACTCTCAGCTCAAGCCTCAGAGCAGAACAGCAAGACTCAGTGTCTGCCCGGAATCAGGAGCAGATGTGGTCGATCAGCGGCCCCTGAAGGAGAGCTGGCCGGTGGAGGAATGAAGCATCTCCACAGAAAGCCTCTTATTCAAGCATAAACTCACAGCAGTGTGGGCTCCATCACCCCTAAAACTGCTCTCGTGAGGGTCACAGGGACCCTCACACCTGCTCGTCTTTCCTTGGACATCCCACAGAGATCAGATTCAACATGGCCCCAATAAAGTCATCAATTGCCTCCAGATCTGTTCATCCGCTTATGTCCTCTGCCTCAGTGAGGTTCCCAGATATTTTCCTTGTCCTTCATCCCCCTGGGTCCACTACTGTCTCTGTCCACCAGCCTCCAAGGGCCCACCTCCTGGACTGCTCTTACTCTCAGTCCCTTTTCAGTATCACACCTGCCACGTCTAGTCCAGATCATCCCAACCTCATGCCCGGCTCCTCATTGCTCCCCAGGCCTGCAGACTGTCCCCACGCACCGTGTAGCTGCCAAGTGGCAGCCAGAGTGACTGCTAAGGCTGTGTCCCAGGCTTTAAAACATGCTTTAAAAATTCCTCTGCAGCAAGATGAAGCCCAAAGTTCAGGCCCAAGGGCTCTCTTGGCCTGGGTCCTGCTCACCTCGCCTGCCTCGTCTTGGGCCTCCCCTGTCCCCTCTCCACTAAGCTGCTTGTGTTTCCTCTGAGGCTGTGCAGGGCTGCGGCTGGCATCCTGGCCACCGGGCCACCTTTGTGAGCGTGGGAAACGATGCTCTGGGAAAGATGTGCCCTCACCCTGGGGGCCTTGACCTGATAAATGCGAGTGCACTCTTGATCTTTGTGCATTAGTACCCAGTGGCCCTGGTGCCAGGCCTCTAACTCAGGGCCACCCAGGAGTACTCCTCCCTGTCCTGTAACTGCCTCCCCCAGGCTCCAGGATGCATAGGCCATCAGGGAGGCCTTCCCTGACCACCCCCAGATCAGGGCAGCGCACTGTACAGTCTCCTTCATCAGCACGTGCACTTGTGTTTACTGTCCAGTCTGCAATCCAAGAGCTCCACAGCTGACCCTGGAGAAGGATGGGAACTTCCTTTCCAGTAGGAAGACCAGGCTGCTATCCCAACTCTACAAAGGAAACCTCAAGACTCCAAGGAGAGAAGATATTTTCCCAAAACTCACAGAGAGGGACCACCAGAGCTGGCCAATAGAGCCCACTTCTGGGAGCCAGCAAGCCTGAGGCTAGTTCCAACAGTCACCAACTCACCCTGTGACCTTGAGCCTCAGTTTCCCTTCCTCACCGTGAGAGGACCTGACCCAGAGTTTTGAGGCCCTTCTCCCCACGACTAGAGCAAGAGCAGTGGTCCCGAGGCCACCCTACCTGTTCAGGACCCCAGGCCCAGGGCCCTCAGGTAGCACTTACGGCTCTTCCTGGCACCAGAAGTGGTTAACGGCAAAAGCAATTGCAACCAGAACCAGGAACACGGCCACTGCAATGAGGCCCTGCATCCAGGGCTGCAGGTTCCCCAAACCTGAAGAGGGAAGGGGGATTCTGAGTGCAGAGCAGGGGCAGAAGGCGCCTCCCACTGAAAGGGCTGGTGCTTGTGTGGGGGGCCACCGGCCACTTCAGGAACACGAAGGACATTCTGGGTAAGAGGACTGGCAATGAGGGCCCATCTGACCCCTCTGAGCATGAGATGTGGTTGGAAAGAAGGGCAGAAGCCCAGGGAGAGACAGATGCCTGACAGCCCACAAGGCCGTGGGGCTCAAGGTGCTGTGTCTGAGATCTGGATCCCTGCGCCTCATCCAACCCTTCCCCCAGGGGTCACGTGCAGGCCCCCCAGGGAGTGCTGGGCCCCAGTGACCAAAGGGCAGTTCCCCTGGACAGCTGGCCCAGGCCTTGCCAGCTAGGAGTGGCCCCTCCTCCTCTGCAACTGCCATCAGGCTGGAAACTGGCCCCAAACCGCCAGAGAAGGGCGGGCATCTGGAAGATCCTGCTCCGTGGCAAGAGGCTGGGAGGAGCTGCCAGGGTGTGAGATCCGGCCAGCCGAGCTGCTCAGGTCGGGGTGCACAGAGCGGTGACAGAGTTGAGATGAGGGGGACCAGGAAGGAAGCTTCCCACCCTGAGCCCCTTTGGATTCCTCCAGCTGGGTGTTCAAGGGGAGCAGGGCCAGAGACCAGTCAACACTCCAATCATGCTCTTCTATGCACTTTTTTTTTTTAGTTTTTTATTTTTAGTTGTAGACAGACACAATACCTTTATTTTGTTGTTGTTGTTTTTAACGTGGTGCCGAGGATCAAACCCAGTGCCTCACCTGTGCAAGGCAAGTGCCTTACCACTGAGCTAGGATCCCAGCCCCTGTTCTATGCTTTTTAAGACTGTTAACAACAACTCCTACCCTCAAGATTCCCAGAAATCTCCACCCTTAGGCCACAGGGAGCCCCAAAGAGCTCCCTTCTCTTTCCTGGGCATCACTGTGCGACATGAACCAGAGGGAGCTCAGGCCTGCAGAGGAAAGATACTTAGTAGGTAAAGGTCCTAGGAGGGAACAGAAGTCAACAGGGGATTTCTGGGGGTGGGGGTGGGGGGCTGCTGCCTCCAGAAAAAATGTCTGTATCCTTCAGCCATTTTATATTCTGAGAGCCATTCTATATTAAAACCAGTCTGGGCATCAATAACATTCCTTCTACCTTACTGCCACTCAAAAGACCTCCCTTGAGTCTACCCTAAAGCTCTCCTGCTGCAGTGAAGGCTTCACCTCTTCTTTGAACTCTTTCTGAACCTAGCAGGTGTTGGGAAAGAGGGAGAATTGTGGAACTCTTTGGCCTGTGGCTAGGTCAGACCTTGCTTAGCTCCATGGATAGCAGAAGATACACAATGCGGTTATCCTACAAAGATGAGCATTTTTTAATTTGTTGTTCCTCCCAAGAGAAACAAGCACATTGCTCTCTCAGGTAAATAATTGCTCAAGCATCGGGAGCAGCCCTGGGAGGCCCCTCCCTGCTTCCTCTAGACCTTGTAGCCAACTCCTTTCAGACACAAGAGAGGCCACAATCCTCTGCTTCCTCCTCCCCTGTGACTCTGGAGCAAGCACAAAGAGTAAGGGACAGAACCTGGGGCAGGAGAAAGATGGTCTGGATCCTGTCCCTTCTTGCCCTGCTCTACGACCCATGTAAGTCACTCAGCCTCCCGTCTCTTCAGTTCCCTAGAGGGCCTCCAGGACCTGGGAGACAGGGCTGGAGTGTGCGCGCGTGCGCACACACACACACACGAGAGGTTGGAAGCATCTTTGTCAGTTCCCACTAGATCCAAGGGCCACTGCAAAGTCACCAGATTTTGGCCACAGATGCAGCCTAAGAGTGCAGGGTGGACCCCAGACTTCGGGATGTTATGCTTCAGTGGGTACAAAGCTATTCCACGTCCCTGACCTGGCAGCAGCCCTGGAAGGTGGGCAGAGTGGGGTTTTCCATCCTCATCTTATATGAGTGAGAAAACTGAGTTTCAGAGAGGAGCAGTGATTTCATCAAGGCCACACAGCAAAAAAGACAGCTGGACAGAGTCCAGGACATGGTGGGGACCACTCAGGGGCACTGTTCTCTACCCAAGCCCAGGAAGCTGAGAAGATGAGGACCAGGTCAAAGTCTTGGGCAAACCCCTGACGGCACAGCCCCTCCCCTAGAGCAAGCCTGCCCTGAGGAGGTGTGGGCCCCACTCCTACCTTCCCCAGAGCGCCCGGCCCCCAGCCCTCAGAATGCAGCCGTCACTAGGGCAGTCCCTGCTCAGGTCTAACTGCTCTTCCTCCCACAAATCCTAGACCCACCATTTCCCTGGCTTGTCACCTCTCCTCACAGGTGGAAAGCAAATCACAGGGACCTGATTCAGAAAACTGTGCCTTTGGAGTTTCCTCTGGCTAATCCCGTACCTGCTGAGGGGGGTGGGTAAAGCCAGGACACATCCCACCCACCCCTGGATCACCAGTGCCCAGCCCAGCCCTCTCCTCTCTGCAGCCACCAGGCTGTCCCCTGTCCTGTGCTACCTTGTTGACAGCTGGCAGGTGGCACTGAGGTGAGCAGGCCCAGAATGACCAGGTTGAAGGCTGACATGGCTGCAGGTAGCTCCTGGGCCTTCCCTCCGCGGCTGCTGACTGAGCTTCTGGAGCTGCTGGGGGTGTTGGTGGTGTTTGCCTGAGATCCACTGAGCACAGTCGGATCCTGGAGGGGAGGAGAGGAGGGAGTGAGGAAGAGGGCCAGAGAGGGAGAAGGAGGGGGAAGGACAGGCAGGGGAGAGAAACTGCCCTCCCTCCCATGGAAATGAGCTGGCCGGACTGGCTTCCCTGGCCTGGCTTCCCTGGCCGTGCCCAGCCCACTGAGCTGGCATTTGAAGTCCTCCTTCAGAGACCAGAAGAGGAGGTGAGTCTGAGGACCTGGGAGGTGTGGGGAGAGTCCCAAACACCTGGAGCCCCATACTGCCCCCACAGTTCCTGCCTGGGCTCCACATTCCTGGCAGTGGGGCTGGGCTCTGGGGAAGAGTGACACATTGTCTCTTCTGCACTGAATGAGTCCAGTGGGTGGAGCTTCTTGGAAGGATACAATGGAATTAGGAAATCTGCGCCTGCCTCAGGGCCTAGGGAAAACCCCAGAGGCGCAGGGAGGCTCACAGCCGCCCACTTTCTCCAGAGCCTGGCCTGTTTTCTGTTCTCCCCGTCACCTGTCCCTGCCTGACCAAGCAGGACCCTGGGGTTCCACTCCGGGGAATACAGCCCAGCTTCGGTGCTCCCCCACCCCCTAGCCCAGCCCAGTAGCTCCCTAAATCCACTCCCTCCCACAAATCACAACAGAGGGCCTGAGGTCCCAGTCCCCGATTTTCCCAGCCCAATTGACCTGGACCCAGTTCACCTCCTCCTTAGGGCCCCATGTGGTCCCTGGAGGCGTGGCAGGCCTCCCTCAGACAAGATCTGAGCTAGATCAAAGGCCTCAGCACCTACCCTCAGGTCTGGCTCCAGCAGTCCTTGGAGGCAGAAGTAGGTACGAAGAGGCTGCTGTGGAGGGAGAAGAGAAGGTACCCCCAGGTGCCGAGGTCCAAGCTTACTCAGGAGCAATCCTGAGGAAGGTTCACCTACCACCGGGGACACCTATCAACTATCACCTGATCCTGGAGTCAAACTCCTCATAAGAGGCGAAACATCCCTCTAGAATCACATGGCATCCAGTCTACCCTCCAGCTCAGGGACTAAGCATGACCCAAGTTCCTATCAAGGCCAGGGATCGTGCTAGACTTCCTTGCCCCAAGCCACAGCAGGACTATGGGAAGCTTAGGTGCTGGGAGCTGTGCCTGGGCTCCGCTCCTCATGAGAACGTGGTATGCAATGGCTGAACAAAGTGTGTGCACCCTGTTGCTTGTATGACTTGTATGACCTTGGAGATGGTGCTTCCCAGAGGATATACATGTCTCTGAGCTCTTCACGTCCTTGATCTGGGTCCCAGACAGATATTCAAGATGCCTTTGGAAAGTCCCAAGGCGCACTGGCTAGGGTTCATATTGACCAAGTCATAGTGTCCATCTGCACCTGGGTATAGAATAAGGAGTGTGGGATTGAGGCCCTACATGGGGCGAAGTTCAGTTCCCTGGCCACCAGAAAATCCATATCTCAAAACAGTGGGGCTTTACAGAGTTTGATGTGAATGGATTTGAAGACATGGTAGCAGAGAAGTGGGCAGCTGTCAAATACATCCCATAGTTTCCTGGACAAATGGCAAACCCTTACTGGTGAGGGTTTCCACCGTGTTACCACCTCCTTCCTCACATTCACCAGTAAATCCTACTTCCTGCCCATAAAGAAAGGAAAGGCTAGGCAAAACTGGCGGACCAGGAGCAAAGTCCCTAAGGAGTCTCCTTCATAGCCTCTCTGCCTAGAGGAAGTCAAACTGCTGTTCAGAAGACCCACTGGGCACGCTTTTCCATGTCAAAATGGTTCTGTCAGTTGGGAGCACTCAGAATCACGTTTTGTCCCTGCTGTGTGTGTGTGTGTGTGTGTGTGTGTGTGTGTGTGTGTGTGTATGCGTGTGTGTGTGCACGCTCATGCATGCAAGCACAGTGGGCCCATTACCATCCAAAACTTGGGTATCCTCTGTGGGGAAAAAGGTACACTCAGACATCACTAGTGGGACTGCAAACTGGTTCAACCACTCTGCAAAGCAGTATGGAGACTCCTCAGAAAACCTGAAACAAAACCACCATTTGACCCAGTTATCCTGCTCCTCAGTACATACCCAAAGGATTTTAAATCAGCATACTAGAGTGATGCTGCCACATCAATGTTCACAGCAGCCCAATTCACAATAGCTAAGCTATGGAACTAACCTAGGTGATCTACAATAGACGAATGGGTAAAGAAAATGTGGTATATATATATATATATATATATATATATATATATATATATATATATATGGAATATTACTTAGCCATAAAGAAGAATGAAATTATGGCATTAGCCAGTAAATGGATAAAACTGGAGATTATCATTCTAAGTGAAATAAATCAATCCAAACAACCAAAGATTGAATGTTCTGTCTGATATGCAGATGCTGACTCACAATGGTAGGGGTGGGGGTGGGGGTGTTCCACCAGCTTAGATGGGGAGAATGGAGGGAAGGGAGGGGGATTGGGAATGGGAAAGACAATAGAATGAATCGGACATAACTTTCCTATGATCACATATGAATACACGACCAGTGTACCTCCACATCATGTACAACCACAAGAATGGGAAGTTATACTTCATATAGGTAGGATATGTCAAAATACATTCTATTGCCATGTGTAACTAAAAAGAGCAAAGAAAATTTTAAAAATAAAATAAAACAAAACTTGGGAATCCTCAAAGTGCTCTAGGGGAACTTTGGGTAGAGTTGAGCGATGCCTCCTGTCCATATGTGTCCTGCTCCCCCTCCTACAACAACTTGGGTTCAGAATCTGTGGACACAGTCTGGAGAGTGGTAATGAACAGCCAGAGAATCACTGGTTGGAATGTAAGGAATGAAGTTGAATTTCACAAACATGCAGCAAGGGTTTTAAGCAGGGGAGTCACATGGTCAGAGGTGCATTTGAGAAAATGAAATGGGCATCAGAAATGGAAAAGGGAGATCTAGAGAGACCACCAAGGAGCCACACAGTCTGCAGCAGGGGTGTGGCAGTGGGGGGTGAGTCTGAGCCTGCAGCAGAGGTGTGGCAGTGGGGGGTGAGTCTGAGCCCTGGTAGAAAAGCCTGGGCATGGTTTCTAGAACAGTGACTAGCTGGACAGGGTGAGGAAGGAGGTGACTCTTGGTTAGGTTTCTGGCTTGGATAGCTGAGTGGATAGTGGTGTCTCAGGTGCCTTAGATGTACTGTGTGTGGTACCTGCGGACCCTCCAGAGGGAGGCATCTAGAAGGCAGCAGGATCCCTGGGTCTGGAGAAGAGAGAGTTAGATCCGAGGGATACTTGTGAACAGTGATGGTAATTCAGGATGGGAGTGCAAGACCTTCCTAGAGTGTGTGTGTGTGTGTGTGTGTGTGTGTTTTCAGGGACCAGGATGCAACCCCAGGACACAGTGTCTCAAAAGAAGAGGAGGCAGGATGGAGCAAGAGGATGAAATCCCAGAAAAATTGAATATCCGAGGAGCCAAGGGTGGAGAGATTCAAGGGGAGGTGGACAAGGCCGTCACCCAGCCCCACCAGCCAGTGCAGCCGCCCAGCTTCTGCCATCAGCAAGCAAGACACAGTTTCTGCCTTTTCTCACTAAACTCCCTGGATAAAGGCAAGGCAAGGACTCTCTGAGCCATGCTTTGGGGGCAGTGTGGAGGAAGGAAGAGCAGGAAAGACAGCAGGTGACCAACAGGCGGAAAGCCCAGCTCCCAGGTCAAAGTCCCAGGCTTTAAAGCAAAACAAGTTGTCCCGGAAAAGGGAGGTGTGGGTGGTCACTTGGCTTTGAGGCTGGTCCCTGCTCCCTGGAGGTCTTCACAGAGGAGAGGAGGTCATCTTCCCAGCTGTGTGGACATTACTGATCCCAGAGGTAACAAAGTGGGTCCCCCTACCGCTCTGGCTTAGGCCCAGGGTCTGGACTCAGGTCTCAGCAGCCAACAGGGTTGGACCCTGAGTCCTCACCTTAGAGCAGCTGTTCTATCGATGCTTAATCCCTCCCACCTACTCCCAGGCCAGCTCTGCCTCCTGAAATCATCAGGCCCCTTAGACAAGCCCTGCATCTAGCTAGAGCTTATGTGATTCCTCTTTAGAAAAGCCTGAATGGACCGGGACTAATTCCTTTTGTTGCCAGCAGGTGGCAGTATCCAGCGTCAATCCCAGACTGATTGGGAAGGTAGGGGGACCAGCACAGAGCTGAGGAGTCCCCAACTTCCTTCCCCTCCTGCCCCCTACTTTCACCCTCTCGTGGGGTGATCTGGAAGAAGAGAAAGTGGATGTGGATGCAGTCTTTGATGCTGGACAGTGCACATGGCAAGCCAGGGCTGCAGTGGAGATCTGCCCATGACCACTAAAAGTCAAGGAAGGCATCCTGGAAGAGGTGACGCTAAGGGAAAAGTTGACTGGACGTTGGATTAGGCAGAAAGACAGAGTGGGGAAAGCAATCCAGGCAGAGAGCTCAGACTGAGAAAAAGCAGGGTGCTACTTTCGAGAAGGATGTTCAGAGCACAGATAGAAGCTTCCTTCACTCCTTCTTACAATGCCTCACCTCATTACTGTCTTTGCTGCAAGCCTGCGAGCTCCTGGACCTGTACTCATTCAAACAGATTCTGCTTAAACACTTTAACAGCTTCCAGTGGCCCTTACAATAATGTCTGGACTTCTTGACCTGGTCCTGAGGAGTGGGACCATCTGCCCTTCCCCTTCTCTCATCTGGCCCTAGTACCTCCTGCGTCTGGGCCAGCTCCCTACTTGCTCTGCCCTCTGTCTGGAGCACTCTTCCCCTCCTGTCTACCCAGTAAGCTAATCCTCCTTGTCTTGCTTTAAAGGTCACTTTTCCAAGAAGACTCCTTTGTCTTACCTTCACCCACATCTGAGTCTCCTCTGCTCATCTCTTCACAGACCTAGTCACAAATTGCAACTCCTTCTTGACTTATATATTTACTCTATTAATAACTCCCAGCTCACCCCAGCACTGAGCACAGTGACTACACACACACTCAACAAATATTTTGTGAAATTAGATCTCAGTATATGCAGTGCCTCCCTCTGGTCTGGTAGACAGCAGTACTCAGAGGCAGGTCGTTGAATGAATCAGACATGTTAGCTCTAGTTGTCTCCTTGTCTCTCTCTACCCTCTAGATGACTGGATGGGTATTTACCCCCACAGAGAGCCCCAGTGGTAAGAGCTGGAAGTGGGCAGAAAGCAGCAGCCTGGAGCCAGCCAAGCCAAGGAATGTACTGGCTGTGGCTCCTGGGTCCTAGGCGACCCCACTGGGCCAGGGAGATTTATGGCCAGGACCCCCCAGTGGGAGAAGATCAATCAACCCCTCCCATTACCTACTCACCCAGCCAAGAAACTAAAGGGCTGGCCCCCGGCCAGGAGTCAGCCTGCCAGCAGAGGTCCCAAGGCCAAATCTTTGCCCAGTGATTCCAGCACACCCCTGCTCCCCCATCCAGGGCTCCAGGCCAGCAGCAGAACCAAACTGGCTTCCAGAATCAGTCTTTTCTGGCCTAAAAGCTCATCCTGAATAGGGTGATCTTGATACTTATTTTTCACCTGGGGAAACTGTGAAGGGACCACCTGAAGGCCACACAGTAAATGAGGAGGGAGAGGGCCAACCCCCGGCATCCCTACAACCAGCCCGAGACTGGAGCACCTGCTTATTGATCAGTTTCTCCAATAACAGTCTGACTTACTTTAATTCACTTATTCATACAACACCTACTTAGTGTCCACCAGAGGACTGGAAACCCAGTAGTGATGTAAGGTAAAGCTCATCTCATACAGCTATGTAATTGGAAGTTGAGCCAAATGTTTCAAAACAGGTGTATGGCCACCAAGAATATATCAATGAGGACACCATCTAGTCTGGGAGGTCAGGAGAAGGTAGTGGTAAGTCTACGACTCATTCAACAGATATTTACTGAGTCTCCTGAGGACCAGGCACTGTTCAGAACGCTAGGGAACAGCACAATAAAACCTCTGCACCCATGGGCCGAAATTCTAGAGCAATCAAATTCTAGAGCCAGGAAACAAACAGTAAGTAGATGAAGCAGATCTAATAGCAGTATAGGAAAGCCCAGACAGGAGCAGGAGCAGGGAGTCCTCAAGGAAGGGCATGCTGTCATATGTAAATTCACGGGGATGGCTCCTCTGAACAGAGCTGAGGGTGAGGAAGGTGCTCAGCTCTTGGAGGGGAGAGGATTCCAGGCAAGGAAAACAGCAAGGGCAAAGGCCCTGAGAAAGGATCATGGAGGGGGTGTCGGTGTGACTGGGGGAGGTGACTGCAGGGAGGTGGGGAGTGGGGTTGGGAAGGCTGCAAGAGGTCCACTCCTTTGGGACTCTGTGGGTGACTGTAAGGACTTTAGCTTCTAATCCAATGGAGACCAGGAAGCCACTGGAGAGTTTTGATCACAAGAAACATAATTGGGCTGCTGGGTTGAGAAGGGATTATGAGGAGCAAGGAGAGCAGGACAGGGAGGCCCCTGTCCTGAAGAGGTTCATGCAAGCTTCAGCCAGAGACGGCAGCAGCTCAGGTCAGGGAGGAGCTATGGAGCTGGGGATGTGTGGGGTGAGTCTAGGCCGATTTTGAGGATAAGATCAATATGATCTGGAATATGAGAGAGAAGCCAAGGGGGGACTCAAGGACTTAAGTCTGCTCAGCTAGATGAGATGGGGGATCTGCAGGAGGAGGCTTTTCTGAGCAGGAGGGGCAGGATTCCTGGTTTGGTTTGGAGGTGGTGAGTCTGGAGGTCAGACTCAGGCTAAGATGTGGATTTGGGAGGGCCCTGGGGAGAGAAGAGCTTCCATGGTGGAAGAAGAGCAGCCTGGGGGGAGCAGAAAGCAAGGCTGCTGTCAATGATGGGGAACGACCCGACTGGGAAGCATAGAGCGGAAGGGATCTGAGGACCTTGCAGTGAATGGACCCTAGAAGGGATGCTGGAGAGGGGTGGTGTGATCGTCACCTTACAGATAATGCAGGGTTACAGTAAGGTTGTCGGCAAGGACGTGACATGGGCAGCCATGCATTTCAGCAAGGTGTCTCCATGCACAGCTTGGAGGATAGACTGGAAAGCAGGGAGCAGGCTCTGGAAGGAGTCCAAGAGAGGGATGGTGGCGCCTGGGATTAAAACCATGCATGGAGATAACTAGAGGACGAAAAGACCATGCAAGGGGCACAATCAGGACAAGCAACAAGCTCATCTAGCTGAGCAGACTTAAGTCCCTGAGTCCCCCTTGGCTTCTCCCTCATATTCCAGATCATACAAGAAGTAGGGGATTCAGAGGTCCAGAGTCAAGATGGCTCCTGGTCCTCTGACAGGCAGCACCTGGATGTCTGCACTGGTTTTTCAACTGGAGAAAACTAGAATGGCCCGTGGGGCCCGGGTGAGAAGCCATCAGGTGTTCATGTGTTTAGCAAACCTCTCTCCTTCTGCTCGGTGCCAGGCACAGCTCCACAGCCCTGCCCTGGGGAGATGCGTGACTTAGTTGGGGAGACAAGCAGGAAGCAAAGGGGCAAGGATGCCGGGTCCAGGGGCAGCCTGGGGACATCTCAGGACAAAGCTTAGTGTTTCCACTGGGCATTTAGGGGAGAGACAGATCTGAACTGGAAATAGAGGCTTAGAATTCAACCGTTATGAACAGAGATTAAGGCTTTGGGCAAAGATGACACAGCCCAGGAGAGGGAAGGGCGAAGTTGAGTCAGGACTCACCCTCAAGTGGGTGGGGACTGGGTCCATCTCAACTGAAGGGAAAATGAAGAACAACAGAGTTCATACCTCTCCTAATAGAACCCCCAGAGTTGCTGCTTCTCACTTCAGGGCACCAGAGTGGTGGAACTGATTTTTTTCATCCTGACTAAAACTCTTCCGTTCATTTGCTCTAATTTTGTCATTGATCTATTCAATATTTGAAAGAGCTGAGATTTTTCAGTCTAAAGAGGAGCAGCCTTAGGAATCTCTATAGATATCTTCGGAGCTTTTCCACATTAGAGAGAGAACTTTCGCTGTGTGACCACATGTCCATGATAAGAAAAGTCACAGGGAAGCTGGATTGTGTTCAGTGAGACAAAGATGTCTCCCATGGCTGTCTAGTGATGGTTGAGATGTCTCTGAAAGGTAGCGAGCTCCCCCCTACTGGAGGTATGCAAGTAGGAGCTTTGAGCTTGTAGAGGAAGGTAAAGCAGGACAAGGGCCAGAGGAGGGGTGAATGGACTCACTGATGGAGCCCCTGAAGTCCAGGAAGGGAGCTGGGATCAAAGTTCCCACCCCACCCCTACGAGCAAGTTCCCTTCTCTGAGCCTGTTTCCTGGTAAAGTCCACCAGATCAGCCAGAGGATAATGCATCTGAAGGCCCCACAGCAGTGCATACTTGGTAAATGCAAGAAACGCCCAAACCTAAACAGGGTATCAAGTGTTTGAGCCACACTGCCCTGTCCCCAGCCAGTCCCTTCTCATGACAGAAGCCCCAGCAGGCAGTGAGAGGTGTAACAGGGTGTGGGCCAAGCTACATGTTGACCACTCTGGATCAGTCTAGAAGCCACACCCAGTCCTTTATTTATTTGTTTTTATTTATTTACTTACATTTTTAAATGTTTTTTTTTCCCTTTTTTGCAGTGTTGGGGATTGAACCCAGGGCTTTGCCCATGATAGGCAAGCACTCTTATCTGAGATATACCCCAAGCCCCTCAGAATTTAAACTTTAAAATGACCTTAAAAAGCTGAAGACAGATGCAAAAATTAAACAAAATGCAATTAAAATTTCACAGATGAGAAAAAACATAAAAAATACATTAAAATATTAATTGGCCACCTGTGCTAAATTCATGATTTTGTGAAATATTTTTTAGTTGTTAATGGACCTTTATTTTTATCTATCTATATGCCATGATGAGAATTGAACCCAGTGCCTCACGCATGCTAGACAAGTGCTCTACCACTAAACCACAACCCCAGCCCCTTGTGATTTTTTTTTCCTTCTCTTTATATTCTTTCCAGAGTTTCTGGATTGCAGATTGTTTAATGATGGGAGAGGGAGAGATAAACTTGTAGCTTAAAAAAGGAATGAAATAAATATGCATTAAAAGACAAAAATCAAGTCATTTGCAAACTTTTTACTGTACTTAAATAGCTCAAGAGTAAAACCAGAGCATCTCTTCACCAGAGAACCTTCTCTAGCCAGGTAGGGCCATGGGGTCCAGCCTGCCAGGTTGCTGGCCAGTTGGAGGCCACCCTCCATACCATACTGTCCAAGACTTCCAGGTACCAGGACACACATAGAAAGTGATCTTTGCCCTGCCCTCTGGTGAGTGTGACATGTAACTTCTAGAAGGAATACCTACTATGTGCCTGGTGTGTTGTGTGCAAAGAACTCTGGACTTCCTACTCATTCCTCCCAGTATGAAGTGGGTATTGCATCCCCATTTTACTACAAGAACAATGAGATCTCAAGAAATTAAGCTCAGGATGTAAGTAGATCCAGAATTTTAATCCAAGTTTATTTGATTCAAAAGCTCTTAAGCATTGCATTATATTTTCTCTTCATATAAAACAAAAGAAATCAGCTGGGCATGTTGGTGCACACCTATAATCCCCACAACTCGGGAGACTGAGGCAGGAGGGTCACAAGTTCAAAGCCAGCCTCAGCAACTTAGGGAGGCCCTAAGCAACTTAGAAAGCCCTCAAAATAAAAAGGACTTGGAATATGACTCAGTGGTTAAGCCTCCCTAGGTTCAATCTCTGCTACCAAAAAAGAAAAAAAAGAAAGAAGAAAGAAAGGAGGGCGGAAGGGAGGGAAGGGAAGGAAAGGGAGAAAGGAGAGAAGGAGGGAGGGAGGGAGGAAGGGAGGGAGGGAGGAGAAGGAAAGTAAAGAAAGAAAGAGAAAGAAAAGGAAATGAAAAGAAATCAAGGTTTAAAACAGTGAGTGCTGTGAGGGAGATATACAATCTGAACCCCAAGTAAGGAGCCGGTGAACTCCTGTGGGGGAAAAGATCCTGGAGGGCTTCCAGGAAGAGGTAAGATTTGAACTGAGCTCTGCAAATGAGTAGGAATTTACTAGAACATAGCACACAACCTGACAGAGTAATAATTTTTAATTAAATCAAGTAATAAAGATATTAACTGAATTTAAAGATGAAGTAGCAATGATGTTTGAGATTTGTTTCATAACGATCCGTTGTGGGGACAAGGAGTGTGGGGAGGGGTAGAGGTATATAAGAAAGGCGATCTCCCACATGCTGACACTTGTGGACACCGGACAACTCTGGACTTATTACTCATTCCTCCCAGTATGGAGTGGGTATTGCATCCCCATTTTACTACAAAAACAATGAGGTAATGGATTGGTATCATTTATCATACTCTCCACTCTTCACATGTATAAAAATGTTCATAATAAAAAATTTAAGAATTTTTTTAAGATAGAAAGAGAGAGAATTTTTTAACTTTTTTTTGTTTTAGTTTTCAGTAACATCTTTATTTTATTTTTATGTGATGCTGAGGATTGAACCCTGTGCCCCGTGCATGCCAGGCGAGCATGTTACTGCTGGAGCCATACGCCCAGCCCAAAAAAATTAAGAATTTTTTAAAGGTCAAGTGTTAATTCCAACTACAGTTTGACCTCTCCCAAAGCTTTTACCTGAAAGCCAAAAGTAAGAATCTTGAAAATAAAAAAAGAAAGGAAAGAAGGAAGGAAGGAGGAAGGAGGAAAAACCATGAGGCCCAAAAGAAGTTGCAATAGTGTGGTGTGGGTTAAAAGCTCGAGGGTTAAAATAAGACAGATGTAAGTGGGCATCCCAAATCTGCTCTTTCCTGCCAGTGTTTCTGTAGTGTGGCCCTGGCCCTCGTGGGTTTCAGTGTACCTATCTGTATAATGGGGGTGATTCTAGCACTCCCTCCGGGTTGGTGGGAGGGCAAGGTGACACCGTACAGGGTCCAGCACTGTTAGGGTCCACCGAAAGGCCCATGACCAAGCCCATCTCACACGACACACGGCATCCCGACACTAATACCTCCCGAGGCTACACTTCCAGCCCAGCCCACTCCCCTGACAGGCACCTCAAAACTAAGATGCTAAACTGCTCCTGGGCCTCCCATTCCTGTGCAGCACCCCCTCCTCCAGCTGTTCACACAAAGACTTCAGAGTTGGCTCTGCCTTCCCACTCAGATACACCCCACGCTGGATGTCAACGCTCAGTAAATGCTCCTGGCATTTCTAAATGCACCCCGACTTCTAACAGGTCTCACCACCTCCATCGCTGTGCTCTCTCCAAGCCCCCTCATCTGCTACCAGGCTTATTGCAACAACCCCCTCACTGGTCTCCCCACTTCTGCCTATGCCCCTATTCAGTCTGCTCTCAATAAGGCAGCCAGAAATTTAAGTCAGAGCATGTCTCTGGCCTACTCCAACTCCTCCAGTGGAAAAATAAAAGCCCAAGTCCTCTCAATGTCTCAGAGTGCCTACATGGTACCTCTAAGACCCATCTTCCACTCTTCTCTTACTCCAGTCACATAGGCCTCCTAGCCAGTTCCTATCCATGCCAGATACACTTGGGCCACAGGGCCTTTGCACTAGCTGGTTTCTCCTCTATTATACTCTTTCCCCACACTATGTGGCTTGCGGCCTCATTGCCTTCAGGTCTTGGCTCAGTGTTACCTCATTGCTGAGGCCCTTCTGTTTATCTAATCTAAAATTGCAAATTCCTCCCTCCCCCATACTCCCAACTCCCTTTACTAGTCTCATTTTTCTCCTTATCATTTACCCCCATCTAATCCGCTATTTATTTAACTTATTTATGTTGTTTATTCTCTACCTTTCCATCAAGAAGATACCTTCTGTAAAGGAAAGTTTTGTTCAGAGCTCTACTTCCAGTGTTAAGAATAGTGATGGGCATGTGTGTGGTACTCAGTAAATAGCAGCCACATTTAAAAAGTGACAGGACAAGGGGTTGATGCTGGAGGGGTGACCCCTCCCTCTTCCGATCACACTAGCAGGTGTCTATATCTCCTCCAAACTTCTTTGCAAAAGATGGATCAAAGTCTCTGGGCTGAAGAGTCAATCAGAGGTGTTCCTTTGTGCAGGGGTTTTAAGCTTTTGTATGCCATGGACCTCTTGGGCAGAGTGGTAAAGTCTGTGATCCCTTTCAAAAGTATTGGGGGTGTGGCTCAAGGGCAGAGCACTTGCCTGGTATGTGAGAGGCCCTGGGTTTAGCCTCTAGCATCACAAATAAAATAAATTTCCCAAATACATAAAATCATATAGAAAACCAATGATACTGAAATTGTCAAAGTGTCTTTAAGATTTTACAACATAATGACCATGTGTGCTCCTTTATTAATGGATTAAATAACAAGATCTAGCAACAAGTCTAATACCTACCATACAGATTGGGAATAGTCATAAATGATACTTAAGGTTTCCCTACCACAGCTAGGACGCAATTTCTACTGGTAACAAAAAACCAGACATGGCTCAGCCACAGGGTGCTGAGATTTGCCTACATCAGCAAAGGATGAGAGGCTCAGTTTCTGTCAGAGGTTGTGGCAATACAGAGGGTTTATTTTTCCCCATTCATGTTTATGTCCTACCTGAATCCTCTCCTCTTTCCTTGGGTGTCCCTGAACCAAAATTTGAGAAGCCCTGCTCTCAAGGAGGCCTGAGTGGGGCTGGGAGCCTGAGTCAATCATTGCTCTGTGTGACCTTGCACAAGTCACACATCCTTCCCCATCTGCAAAATGAAGCTTGAGATCCATTTGTGTTCCACCACTCTGCAGGCTGATGAGATCATTCAGTGAATATCTACTGAGCACTTCCTAGGCAGGATGAGGCCACTAGTGATCAGTGACACACCATGCCAGCACTAAGCAAATCACAGACAAATAGGAAGAGACCACCAGGACCAAAATATGGGCAGATGGAAAGCAGCAGGTGAAAACCCAGACATGGCTCTGTGAGTTTGGAAAGAGGAGAAACTCCTGCAGAAGCAAGCTCTGAGATGACCTCATCCAGAGATCTGCTCCTGGCAATGTGAGTCTGGAGAGGACGTCACAGGTACAGCAAAGGCTTACAGTGGGAAAGGAAGAGGTGGAGGAGACAGGATTGAGCAGCGATTCTGTAAGGACACTCACTGGGAATCACGAGATGGCGGCACAGAATTGGCTTGCTCCCTGTCCCTCCCCATCTCTGTCCACACCCCCCAGAGCCCTGGGATCCATCAAAGTGAGTGATGGCAGGCTAATCACGGACACTTGGGTCTGAGGAGGGCCCCTTGTCTCCCTCTGAGGACCCTCCACCAAGGACAAGTGCAGGACAAAAGCACGCCTCCCCCCTCGCCTGTGACTGCCCTCATTAGCATCCTGCAGAAAGCCTGCCAGCCAGCTCCCTGCCCCCTGCAACTCAACCAGTCAGCCTTGGCGGAGCCCCAACCTAGCAGATGTGGACCCTGAAGGGGCCTATGGCCAGCCCCCTACCCCCTGCCAAAAAAAAAAAAAAAAAACCAAGCCAGGCAACCACCAGCTTGTCCTGCCCTCCCCAGGCCTCTCCTTGCATTTTCACAAGAAAGCTGCTGCGGTCACCCAAGCCGAAGGGAGGGGGAGAAGCACACAGTCACCGAAATCCACTCCCACGGTGGGTCTTAGGGAGCTTAACCTTCACCTGTGACTGGACTCACAGAGCAGAATCCTAGCAGCATGGACCAGGCAATCCTAGCATGTTGGTACCTGGGTTAGACTGCATTGCCAGACAATAGAAGGGCAGGCTGTCAGTGTGACCAAAACCTGAGGTCCTGAGCTGGTAAGGCAGGTAGCACGTCAGAGCTGGGAGGTCCCAGGCGGTCCTGGGAGAGATTGGCTGGGGACTTGGGGCTGGGAGTGCCTGTATCTGTCTGGATCCCACCTATTCAGGGGTAGTGGAGGGGGGCGTGAGAGTGATGGGCAAGCCTGATAGCCCATTGAGCGCGCAGCTCCCAGAGGATTGCTGGAGAGAGGGGCGGGAGCTCTGAGAGAGGAGCCTCCGCCAGGCTGTGTGAGAACAGCCAGAGGGCAGAAGGCCCAGCCCAGAGAGCCTGGGACCCAGGAGTGCCACAGGTCTCAAGCTGCAGCAGGGGAGCTGGGAAGGGCTGACTGAGGACCCTGAGCCCCGGGGCTCAGCTGGCTATGCTATCCCCAGACATAGGGTGGGAAAGGGTTTTCCAACCCAGTCTCATAGCTCCACTGGGTCTCAGAAAGTCATGGGTCTTGTGGGACTTTGTCATGGGATGGCAAGGGGGTGGGGGCCATGCAGAGAGAGGTGAAGTTATGGTCAGATCATCATCTGTTTGACTGAGACAGAGTCAGAGACATTGAGTCTCCCTGAGATCAGGAAACTCATTAAATAACATATCGACAAACCTATCGTCCCCTAGTACATGAGGGTCATTCTCTGGTTTGCCCTCTGAGGAGTCCCAACCTAATGACTGGGGCTGGGCTGTGCCAGTAGTGACCACAGCAGTATTCAGGGGTTCACCTGCTGTAAGAGTAAGGAACTGGCTCCCCAAACAGCCAGGGGTAGAATTCTAGCTAGGATTCTCACTTAGACATTTGATCTTGAACAAATCACTCCATCTCTAAGACCTCAGTGTTCTTCATCTGTAAAGTGAAAGTACTGCCCTCTGTCCTGGGTTCTTGGGAAGAGTCAGTCTTTGACATAAACTGCAATTCAGAGTGCAGGATAGGCTCCCCCTTGGGGACTCATGTCCTCTGATCTGAGCCTCCCACTCTGGGACCTAGGAGCCCTCAACACCACTCTCCCAAAACCTGCTCTTCATCAAATATCCATATAAAATCTCTTCTGACCCACCAGCGCCTGGGCTTCTATCCCCCTAGGGCACTGGTGGGTTTTCACAGGAATGCAGGAATGGGAAGTCAGGTTGGGAAAGTGGGCTGGGAAAAGCAAGAGCTGATTGAGGCTTGGTTCTAGGACAATTTCAGGCTCTCCTGAGCCCCTTGCCTTTATGTCCTGGTAATAAGTATGCCCAGTCTCTATGACTTGGCAGCAGCAGGAAGCTCTTCCCAGCCTCTTGCCACACTGTTGTGACTGTGGCTCTCTGACTCCTCATTGGTCTTCCTGACTCCACTCTGGCCCCAGTGGTGTTACCCCCAAGGTCCCCAAAACATAGATCTGATCATCCTCCTACCTGCTGACAACACTCAGTGGCTCCCCATCACCTTCATGGCAGTCAAGGCCTCCAGTGACCTGGCCCCAAGGCCTGTCCAGCTCCAATGCTTCCACCACACACATCTCATCAGCCACACAGCTGGCAGCCTCGGAGCATACCCCGCTCTTCCCAATGCTATGCCTCTGTTCATGCTACTCTTGCTACCCAAATGCTATTGCTCTCTGCACATCTGATCAATTCCTTCACAGCCTTCAAAACCAGCTTCCTATGGCAAGGCTCCATGACCCCTAGGTGAGTCAGATTCCCCCCTGGTCGACCTCAAGGGCAGTACTTAATACATGGCTGCAGCTACCCAGCTGATCTGTGTCCCTAGTACTGCCCAGTTCAGCAAAGGTGATAAGAAAAGAACATGACTTAATGAATCAGAGTCTAAAGCTGTGCTGACCAATATGGCAGCCACTAGCCACATGTGGCCTTTTGCATTTACGTTAATTCAAATTCAACAAAATTAAAAGCTCAGTACTCAGTTACACTAGTCATACTTCAAGTACTAAAATGCTACAGGTGGCTAGTGGCTACCATATTAGATAAGCAGATATATCTTCCATCATCCCAGAAAGTTCTTACAGACAGCAATGGCCTATAGAGGGTGACTGAGCACCAGGAGACCTAGATTCTATCTCCTGCCTAGCTCGAGTCCACACTGAGTTTAGACAAGTCCCTTGCCTCTCTGTGCAGATTGCCCCCATATGCTGTGCAAGACCCCCCAGCCTTTGACAAGAGCCTTTTGATGGATTCTATCATCCACTGATTTGGATCAGGCCCACATGAACCTGGAGAAGCTGTAGGGCAGGTGGAGCCCTGCTAACATGAAAGCTTAGGGATTTGTCTGCATACCCCCAGGTTCCAGAAGCTCCAAAATTACTTGTCCAGTAAGGCAGGCCCTGCAGAGGGTACAGTCAGTGTATATCTCCCTGTAGGCTTCAACAAGCCTGCTGGTCCTAAAGATCTCACACTCACCCCTGCTGGACCCACGGGGAAGCCCAACAAGCCCTGCAGGAGAAGGCAGCTCCAGGGGCTAGTCCGCAGGGGAGGGGAAGAGTGGAGAGTCAGAACGGCGCTATCAGCACTGCCCGTCCTCCCCACTTCCTCTCTTCGAACGGATCACATCCTGTTATTGTGTGGACAGAGGAGGCCAGGAGCTGGGGAGGGAGGCAGGGCTCGGACCAAGCAAGTGGAGGGAGAAAGCAGGAGCCAGAAGCAACGTCAGAGTGCCATCATTAGCTCCAGAAGCCCAGCCCTGCCTGACTCCAGGTGGCCTGGGCAGGAGTATGGGATCCAGGAAGGAAGATGTCATCCTTGGAGCAGCTTGCCTCTATCATTGGGAGATGCTGGAACTCAGGACAGGTGGTGGCAACTCCTCTAGGAAGCCTTCCACAGCCTACTCCTCAGGCCCCTTCAGTTCAGCAAACATTGACTTAAGGCCTCTGCTGCCGAAGCTGTCTCCCCCAGCTACTCTCTCTGCCAGTACTTGTCTCCAGTAGTTCTAATATTCTGTATCCATTCCCCTACACCCCACTTCTATCCAGCCTGTGAGCCCCTGAGGACAGGGGCAGGGTGGTCCCTTGCTGGATCCCCAGCATTACTGAGCATGGGGCAGGCCCAGAGGAAGTTCTGCTGCTGGGGATGACTAATGTTCCTGCATCCTGTCCTCTCTTCCTTCTCTCTCTTCTGGCATTCCCAAGGACAGCTCTATCCCAACCCCATTTCCAGGAATAATCATGGCTGCTTTCTATAAAATACAGCACTTGACAAATACCATTTTGAAATCCCATGACAGCCCTGGATGATGAGTGTTCATATCATCATTTAACAGGTGAAGAAATGGAAAGAAAGGTCAAGTGACTCACTTAAGTCACACAGCCAGTACATTAAGTAGCAGTGATGGAACTTAAACCCAGGTGATTCTGATCCCAAAGAGCAGACTCATCCTGTGGTCCAGCTGCCTTTCCTGCTCCCTCCCATCCGTGCCGACCCCACCCTTCATGAACTGGTACCACATCAACTGTCCTCCACCTCTAATCCTATCCTATCAATCACTGCAGGCAAGTTCTCCACTGTCCCCCTGGATTTCTCTTGAGCAGACTGCTGGGACAAGCTGAGCTGCCATCTCTTTCAAAGCCTTGACCCATCTGTTCTAAGAACACCAACTATACTGGCTGTCTCTTCTTCCTTCCTGAAGATTCTGGAGCACTGGCTCTGGACACAGACCAGAATTCCATCCCAGATCACCTTGGTCAAGCCCCTTTCCCTCTCTAGACCTCATGTCCTCCTGCCATCACACACACACACACACACACACACACACACACACACACACACCCCAGATGATCCTGATCTCTTTCCTTACTTGGATTCATGATTGCCAAGCCCCTGTTGCTGGACACTGCCAGGCACCAGAACCTGTGTCCCCAAGTTGCCTGGCTCCCAGGAGCAGTACAGTGGGAGGGGCAGTGCTGGCTGCTGGGGAACAGTTAGTTGTTTTGCAAACATGGAAAGCAAGAGAAGGCAGGGCTGCTGCTGTGAGCAGATCAGATAAGCACCATACCCCCATCTTCATCCCTCCATACCTCCCCACTAGGCCTATGATAACCAGACTGCTGCAGCCCAGTCCCAGAAAGCTCCTCCTCCAACAGAAGAGGCAGCCCAAACATCTCTGCCTGCCCAGGGCAGAGCTTTCGCCTGGCCCTGACCAGCCCAATGGTGTGGTTTCCGTATAGGAACGGCTCACTTCCCACCCATCTCCACATCCCTTCCCTGCTGGACTCAGAACTGAGCTGGGAAGCTCTTCACCAGGCAAATATTGAAAGGAACCTATGTCAGGGGTACCCTGAGGCTCTGAGGGCAAAGGGATAAATCAGACCTGGTCTTGCTTTCAAAAGGCTCATGTTTCAGTGGGAAAGCAGAAAAGTATACTTTTGTACAAATACAGGACTATGGTAAAACAGGAACCGTGGGGTCAGGAGGCCATTGGCCCCATGGAATCAGGACGGCTTCCCGGATGTTGAGAACAAGTCAACCAAATGAAAGGTGAGTGGGAAGAGAGGACAGGTGAGCCGTTCTGGGGAAATGAAACAAAAGGTGCAGGGGCTGGAGTTGTGGCTCAGTGGTAGAGCACTTGCCTAGCACGTGTGAGGCACCGGGTTCAATTCTCAGCACCACATACAAATAAATAAAAATAATAAAAGTCCATTGACAACTAAAAAAAAAAAGTTAAAAAAAAAAAGAAAGAAACAAAAGGTGCAAAATGGAAGGTCATAAAACAATAAAATAATATGGTCTGGAAGAGAAGGAAGGATTGTAGAGCAGCAGCCAAGAGAATAAGGGAGTGGTGAGAAAGAGGCTGGGTAGACCAGCAGGCTACTTCGGGCAGGCCCCAGGTGTGGCCCTTTCCCTGTGGGATACAGGCCTCCATTGCCTCAGGAATGGCACTGTCTTGGGAGGCAGGTGGGCTGGTCCTGCCCCATCTGTCATTATGGGATATGTGGTGCTGGATATGGGATACTCCAGGCATCAGAATCCTTCATGTCACTAAACTCAATCAACATGTTCAGAACTTTGCTTACATGACCACTCAACTGCAAGTGGTGAGGACTTGACTCACCACTTCCTCCACCCTGAACACTAGTCTTGAACACTACTTTCTCCCTCCCATCATGGCAGGTCCCTCCATCCTGCTGCTTCTCAAGCCTATAAACCCAAAATCCATAGCCAGTTACCACCCCAGGGCCAAATCTCACCATCTCATCTACCCAGGAACCTCCACACCTGAGTTAGGGAGAAGCACAGGGAGTCTTTTAAAAACTGAGGCGCCTCCCTACAGGCCAGAGCATACGGCATGATCCCAAGTCCAATCCTGTCTCTGCTTTCCTGACAATGGTTAGAAGCTCCCTGAGGGCAGGGGCAGCTAAGACCAAAGCCTAGCAAGATAAATAAGACTCACTGAGTTACCTGTGAAGGCCTCAATTCCCTTGTTAGCACAGCCTTTTGCATTTGTACTGATTACTTGTTCTCACTTATTATATAACCAATCTATCATTATAGTTGTGTGTGTCTCTGTGTTCACTGTCTCCTCTTCTAGAATTTAAGCTCCACAAAATAGAAATCTTGGTTTTGTTCAGTGTTGGGTTCCTAACCCCTGGAATATAGCAAGTGACCAATAAATGCTTTTTGGTCAGGCACAGTGGACTTAAGAGGCTGTGGCAAGCTTCAGTCCAACCTGGATAACTTAGCAAGACCTTGTCTCAAAATAAAAAATAATCAGGCACAATGGCCATGCCTGTAATCCTAGTGGCTCAGGAGGCTAAGGCAGGAAGATTTCAAGTTCAAAGTCAGCTTCAGCAACTTAGTGAGACCCTAAGCAACTTAGTGAGACCCTGTCTCAAAATAAAAACTTAAAAAAGAGCTGAGGATGTAAATCGGTGGTAAAGTGCCACCGATTTGGTTCAATCCCCAGTACAAAAAGTAAATAAGTATTTAATTAAAAATAAAAAGAGGTGGGAATATAACTCAGACATATAATGAATGTCCCTGAGTTCACTAACCAAAGTAAATAAATAAATACATGCTTTTTTTAAAGTCAAATGAGAGGGGCTATTGTTGTAGCTCAGTGGTAGAGCACTTGTCTAGCATGTGTGAGGCACTGAGTTCAATCCTCAGCACCACATGAAAATAAATTAATTAAATAAAAGCATTGTGTCCATCTACAACTAAAAAAAAAAAAAAGCAAATGAGAGAAGGATGAACATTTAGTTGAATGAGCTCACCCTACTGAAGTCTTCAAGGATGGAACAGTCCACATGCAGTGATCTCCTCCAGACTCAGAATCCCTGCCTCCAACCACATTCCCATTCCTAAGCCTCCAGGACAGCCCTCCCAGGTGATATGAATGCCACCACAGGGCCTTCACTTGAGGCTTCCAAAGTCTTTGGCCTCTGTCCCTGAGACCCCAGTCCTCAAGAGCCAAGAGTAAGAGCTGCAGTTTCCTATCAGTCACCAGGAAACTGGGGCCCTCCCATAGCAACACCTTAATTTGTCCTGAACCTATGCTAGAAGCTACTGCCCCAGCTATGGAAGCTGAACCAACAGAGGGGCTATCTTCAGAGCTGCTCAGTACTTCCAACATAGGTGCAAGATGCTGCTAAACCCAAGCAGGAGGAGAATGGAAACACTCAGTGGGGAGCCTCCCTCCTTCCCACTAGTCTTGTCCCTGCCTCCCACTTCCTAAGAGCACAGCGGAGTCCTGAAAGCTCCCCCATTTCAGAAGAAGCACTTTCTTGCCATGCCTTTCCACTTAATATCCCAATTCTCAGGCCTAGAGGTGCAAAGTGCAAGCAAAAAGTCCAGCCCCTTTGTAAAACTTTTATTTAGAAATCTTCCCCATATAACCTTATATATGTACACACATCATCATCACCACATGGGTTTTTTTTTTTTTTTGCTAGTCACAAACCCACAGTGTTGGCCTCTGGGCTGTACAAAAAGGTCAAGGTACCCGGAGTGGTTACTCCTCTTCTGCAGAAAAAATGCAGAGACCAACGAAATTCATCACATACAGTACAACATTGACCAAAAGTGCTGGGCCCGCCCACAGAAACACTGCGCTATGTACACGGGCAGGGGCAAGCCGCAGAGGGTCACGTACCACTGAAATCACAAGTACGGAGAGACCCGCCCAAACAGCCGATACAGCTGTCGGCTGACTACAGATGTTGTGCCCTTTGCTTTATTTTTAGAAAAGGATAAAGATTGTACCATCTTGTCATTTGCCACTACAAATAAAACAGTATGAGTTCTTAACAGATGGGATTCCCTCTAGTTACATTCATCTTTGTTCTCCTCAAAATGTTGACCTTTACACTTTTTTTCCTTTTCATACAGATATTCTTGGAGTGTGCTATTTCTTCATGGGCAAGAAGGAGGCAAAGAAAAAGAAGGGCCTGGAGAACAGAAGATGGAAACAGAAAATGTAGGTTTTCTTTAGTTCTTACAAAGACCTAAAGCCATGCTCTTCCCTGTCCAGGCTTCTTTGGGCAGCCCCATCAGATTTTTACATAGTCTGCCCATGCTCCCAAATCTCTTTTCTGCTCTCACTCCCGTCCCTTTCCTTGGAATGAGACAGAAATTCAGACAATCTGGAGAAATGAAGAGGGTCTGCATAACTCAAGCAAAAGTGGAGTATAATTTAAATAACCTACTTGTTCACTGCCCAGGCCTAGACTCAGGCTGGGAACCCCACAGAAGGACTGGTACTGAGGGCAACAGAGATGGTTTTTTTTTTTCCCCAGTTCTGGGGATGGAATCCAGGACCTTGAGCATGCTAAGCAAGTGCTCTACCACTGAGCTACACCCCCAGCTAGCAACAGAGCTCTTTGTGGTCTCAAAACTCTTCCAGTTTCACAACTGCATTCGATCCACACAGCTGCCCTAGGAGACAGACCAAGCCAGGGTATTAATGAGAAAGTGACACGTGGGTACCTTATCCCAGTCACATTACAAGTCTAAGAGAAAGGGGAACTGGATTCTTAAGAATTCCCAATAGAATGTGTGAACCATCTCACAAAACCCAGTCATTCAACCACACATCCACACATGACCACTTTTCATTCCCACGTCAAGTTAATCCACTGAGAAGCAAACACAGTCTTAGAGCCCAGGACAGTTGCTCCATTTTTACATGGGTGAGACTCCTCACAGAAACTTCTAAGCATTGGCAAGGAACCAATCCTAATGTTTATCAAAGTACAATTTGGGGTGTTTGGAATGATATAGAGAGTCAGAGTGCTTCAATGATTAACCATACTGTTCCCATGCCCAAGAACTGGACCTCACAACTTAAAAGGAAAGGAGGGGAGCCAGGATCATTTTTTTTTTTCCTGCATAGGGCCTCATCACAGCACGGGGCAAGCTGCTGGGCTGAAACTCAGAACAGGAAAGGCGATTTCCAACAGCCAGACTGATGGGTTCTTACATGACAGGATATTTTCTCTGACCTCAAAGGCAGAGCCTGGTGGGAGAGGGCTGGGTGACTTAAAGTACAATGACAAATACAGAGGACTTCTGTGTAGTTTGTTTCATGGGCTTAGAAATGTATCACAGGCAGAAAACTATGTCCCACCACCTGGATGGACACAGGGATAAACAAAGGGGCAGTCATTCACACTACAAAAGGATTCTTCACTTTACAAAAGAACTTGCAGTAGTTATTTCTTTAAAAGATGAAGAATAAGGATTTGATTTACAAAAATGCCATGTACAACTTTTGGAGGGGACACTCGTATTGTATTAAACGAGCCTCCCCTGCACGCCTTTAATGACAAAAAGCTGCACAATCACACGGTATTTAAAGTTCTGCTAGATGAATATGCATATGTTTAGCCAGGGCCTGGTGTCTGATTGGATTTCCCATGCCCTAGAAGTGGGGCTGTGTCCTGGGTCATATCCAGACCTAAAGATTTCACCAATAACTGAATCAAGAAAAAAATCTTAAATACAAATAATTCATAGGACAGTTTGTGCTCAATTCATTCAGAAGAAAGACCAGATCATTTAGCAGACATCTTGCAGCAGGGAACACCCTCTAAGCATCTAGGAGAATGTGCATGAGGCTGCACTTTCCTTTTCAGCACCAACAGGTGCCCATCAGCACACTGGCATTTGCTCAAACAGTAACATGCAGGAGCTGAAGCCCACATGCCCAAAATCTCTTGCTCATTTTCACTCTCTTATCATTTTCCCTTTCTCTGCCTTCACACAAGGCCCAACAGGGCATGCTCAAGGCTGTAGACTCCATCTCCACAGCCACAGGATAGGAAGGCAAGTCTCAGTGGAGAGAAAGAACTTTGATCCCCGGGGCAAGAAGTAAGGGCTATTGGGTTTCCTGACCCTCTGGCCCAGCTAGTCAGGAGCAGGCTGTCCAAAATGGCCAACTTCTTCAACCAGGCCATGAAGAAGGCACCTCAAGGCTTGTGACTCTCCGCAGCAGCTGGCAAGCTGGATGGATCAACATGGGCCTGGGTGAAGACAGGGCTCAAGAAATGGGCAGCCATTGGGTACCTATATATTTGGACAGAAGCAGCCACAAAAGCCATCCAACCAGCTTGGGAGGGGCTAATGGCAAGGCAGAGACTGCTGGATACCCCAGATGACACAGCAGACAACTTCAGGTGTCAGCCAAGACAGGGCTCCAAACTCCAGGCCAAAAGCAGTGACATTTGAGCCTCTCTCTTAGGAAGTCTTAGGGTTTCAGGGAGGGGGAAGACCGTGCCATCTTCAGAAAAAAGTACCTACCACTTTGATCCGTTTTCCTGTTCTATTGAGCAGGAAACGGAAAAGCCAGCCTTGGGGCTTCCCAAAGTTCAGAGCACAAGGGAATTTCATAAAGTCCATTGCCCTGTTTCTCATCCCACTTTCCCTAAAGCCCACCATCCCAGTGGCCTAGGGGTCCTCTCCCGGCTGGTCCTGGGTGGCCCCAGACCCATCACCGGGGGCCGGCCCCATCACTGGCGGGCAGCAGGGCAGAATGGAGGCTGCGGGCCGTGTGCTTGGGTGCCGGCTCCTCCGTGTAGCTGTCCGGGCTGGCTGCCCCGTCCAAGGAGCTGCCGCAGCTGGAGTTGGGAGAAAGCACGTCCTGCAGGAGGTCATCTGGAGGAGCACCAACCCCTGTCCCACCCCCGCCTCCGCCCGCCCCCACGACGGGGTCCTTGCCAGGCTTGGCCCGCTGGGTGCCCTCCTCCTCCTGGTCATTAAGCAGCTTGGCCAGGAAGTTGATGTACTTCATAGCCAGGCGGAGGATCTCATTTTTGCTGAGCTTCTTGTCCGGGGGGTGCGTGGGGATCAGCTTGCGGAGCTCAGCAAATGCCCCATTCACGTTCTGCTGCCGCCATCGCTCCCGGCTGTTGGTGAATATCCGCCGCACTACTTTGGTGTGGGGACCTGGAGGGTAGGAGGACTCGGGTTAGGAGAACAAGCTGAGATTCCTCCCAAAGGGCTCTCCATTCACTGGAAGGCTTGAGAGACCCAGAACACTTTGTTGTTGCTGTTACTCAGGAGACTCGTTCCAAGTTCAGGTCCTGTCACCTCCTCTGAGATCTTCCTTCAACCCTCCAGACCCATCTAACCAACCCCTATGACCCTATTGCTCTTTTGTCCCCATCACTCTTGATTGTTATATATATGTTTCTGGGCTTGGCTCCCTCTCTGGGCTGTACAGAATTTGAGGACAGGAACCATACATCATTCAATCTCACTTGTGCCAAGCGCATGATGTAGCAAGACAGAACTAGAGCCAGAACCTTTAGGTTCAATTCTTGAATTGAACCTAGACAAGTCCCTCTGGGCAAGGCCCTTAAACTCTCTGTGCCTTGGCTTCTTCATCCATAAAATGGAGAGAATACTGGTAAGAAAATTCATGAGATCATTACATGGGTCTGATGCCTCACACAGGCAATGTACTTAACACAATGCCTGTCTCAGTTTAAACATTCACACTGTGTTAGTTATTGCTAGCCATTCATTAGTTTTTTTACTAACAACCCAGGTACTGTGCTAGGCACGAAGGAATAATGGTGAACAAATATACTCCTGCCCTCCTGTAGCTTACATTTAGAGGGTATGAGAGACAATGAAAAAGTAGTTAAAAAGAAAAGTAGGGGGCCAAATGATAAGTAAAAGACAAAAAGAGCTAGTACTCTTTGCTAAGGTAGCTGGCGAAGGTCTCCTGAGGTGATGACATTTATAAGGTAAAAAACTTAAGGCTGAAACAAAGCCAGCCAGGCACAGGCATGGAAAGGAAGAATAGTGCCCAAGCAGAGGGGATGTCAAGTTCATAGTCCCAGAGGTGGGAAAGGGCTGAAGCTAGAATGGCTGGAATAGTGGGCACAGGGTCGGAGTAGGCAGGACCCTGTAGTAAAATGTAAGAGGATTTTATTTTAGAAGTGATGGAAAGCACAGAGTAGGGGCTTTAGTACATATTTCCTGAGTGACTAAGCATAGAGATGGCAGGGGACTGGGGGATGAAAGTAGAGCAGAGACCAGAAAGGAAAAGAATTAACCTGTGGGCTTCTTCCCCAGAAGAGGTGAGGAGAGACAGCCATGCATAGTCATGGTCTATGGCTTCAGACAGGCTTTAAATGACTGCCTCAGTCTCCCTGTCCACAATGCACTGCTTAAAGCTTAACCCAAGAGTCATTAGCATCCTGGTACCAAGGCTTGCAGAGCAGAAGCAGCCACAGGGCACATATGGAACACTTACAATATGCAAAGCCCTGTGCTCCATATTCAAGTCTGCCTTGGGTTAGGCAGTCCCAGTTTCAATGGAGGGGGCTTACTGTCCCTGAAATCCCTCCACAATTTTCCTGACCAGCAAAGGAAGGGAGGGGAGGGGTGAGCCCTCACATGTCCTCAGCACCTGCTCTGAACCAGGCCCTAAAAACACTTTTCTCCATCACACTCTATGAATAATCTGGAAGGCAACTATTATTCACTCCATTTACAAGGAACTGTGGCTCAGAAACGTAAAGAATAAGAATCCACAAGTCCTGACTCTAGAGCTTATACTGTTCCACTTCTATGGACTCTTGGTTCAGTCTCTGATTTCTACATGTCCTACACTCCCACACCCCACACCCTTCCCTTCACCTACATGTCTAACTACTCCTTCCTGAGACACACACACACATACACACACACACAAAAAAAATACTTCTTCCTCTTTCCTTAGTCTGTCCATCCTTCTAGCATCTTCTGTCTCTCTCTGGCCTGACACTGAGTAGGTGCTTAGTATACACTGGTAACTTTATGGATAATGACTTTCCTCCGCACCTGCAGTTCCCTAAACCCTCTCATCTGGTTCTTCTGCCTCTTCCCTGAGGAACTTCAGAGTTGGTCTTGCTACTTTCTATTTGGTACCCCCAGTTCTCCCAGGCTGGAGAACCCTCTCTAATCCAGCAGCGCCCCATCACCCTTCCCTCTTGGTCCCACATGCCCTTGACCCAAGAAGGCTTGGACTTCTGAGGTTCTGGCCCCCTCCTCTCCAGAACCCCACAGAGTGCTCTACCCATGAAGTTCAAGTGCTCTAAACACACACACACACACACACACACACACACACACACACACACCATCTGCCAGCTCCCAGCATAAGTCCCAGGTCTCCTGAGGGCCTAGTGCCCTTCTCCCAGGAGCCCCAGTCAGGCTGAAGCCTTTCAAACTCCAGTGACTTGCTCAAAGTCTCTAAGCTCTGAAGAGGCCACTCTTCTACCTTGGTGCTGGGACCCAGTTACATCAGGTCAACCTTGGAAGGAGGAAAGGGGTCCTCCAAATCTACCATTCAAGTTTAGGGCCAAAGAATACTCAGG